>NC_079221.1:58624508-58692008 GCF_029633865.1 Lampris incognitus
TGTCCCCTTTCTGTCTGTCTCTCTCTGTCTGTCCCCTTTCTGTCTGACTCTCTCGGTCCCTCTTTCTGTCTGACTCTCTCTGTCTGTCCCCTTTCTGTCTGTCCCCTTTCTGTCTGACTCTCTCTGTCTGGCCCCTTTCTGTCTGTCTATCTCTGTCTGTCCTCTCTCTGTCTGTCCCCTTTCTGTCTGTCCCCTTTCTGTCTGTACCCTTTCTGTCTGACTCTCTCTGTCTGTCCCCTTTCTGTCTGTCTCTCTCTGTCTGTCCCCTTTCTGTCTGTCTCTCTCTGTCTGTCCCCTTTCTGTCTGACTCTCTCGGTCCCTCTTTCTGTCTGACTCTCTCTGTCTGTCCCCTTTCTGTCTGTCCCCTTTCTGTCTGACTCTCTCTGTCTGGCCCCTTTCTGTCTGTCTATCTCTGTCTGTCCTCTCTCTGTCTGTCCCCTTTCTGTCTGTCCCCTTTCTGTCTGTACCCTTTCTGTCTGACTCTCTCTGTCTGTCCCCTTTCTGTCTGTCTCTCTCTGTCTGTCCCCTTTCTGTCTGTCTCTCTCTGTCTGTCCCCTTTCTGTCTGACTCTCTCGGTCCCTCTTTCTGTCTGACTCTCTCTGTCTGTCCCCTTTCTGTCTGTCCCCTTTCTGTCTGACTCTCTCTGTCTGGCCCCTTTCTGTCTGTCTATCTCTGTCTGTCCTCTCTCTGTCTGTCCCCTTTCTGTCTGTCCCCTTTCTGTCTGTACCCTTTCTGTCTGACTCTCTCTGTCTGTCCCCTTTCTGTCTGTCTCTCTCTGTCTGTACCCTTTCTGTCTGACTCTCTCTGTCTGTCCCCTTTCTGTCTGACTCTCTCTGTCCCCTTTCTGTCTGACTCTCTCTGTCTGTCCCCTTTCTGTCTGACTCTCTCTGTCTGTCCCCTTTCTGTCTGTCTCTCTCTGTCTGTCCCCTTTCTGTCTGTCTCTCTCTGTCTGTCCCCTTTCTGTCTGACTCTCTCGGTCCCTCTTTCTGTCTGACTCTCTCTGTCTGTCCCCTTTCTGTCTGTCCCCTTTCTGTCTGACTCTCTCTGTCTGGCCCCTTTCTGTCTGTCTATCTCTGTCTGTCCTCTCTCTGTCTGTCCCCTTTCTGTCTGTACCCTTTCTGTCTGACTCTCTCTGTCTGTCCCCTTTCTGTCTGTCTCTCTCTGTCTGTCCCCTTTCTGTCTGTCTCTCTCTGTCTGTCCCCTTTCTGTCTGACTCTCTCGGTCCCTCTTTCTGTCTGACTCTCTCTGTCTGTCCCCTTTCTGTCTGTCCCCTTTCTGTCTGACTCTCTCTGTCTGGCCCCTTTCTGTCTGTCTATCTCTGTCTGTCCTCTCTCTGTCTGTCCCCTTTCTGTCTGTCCCCTTTCTGTCTGTACCCTTTCTGTCTGACTCTCTCTGTCTGTCCCCTTTCTGTCTGTCTCTCTCTGTCTGTCCCCTTTCTGTCTGACTCTCTCTGTCTGTCCCCTTTCTGTCTGTCCTCTCTCTGTCTGTCCCCTTTCTGTCTGTCCCCTTTCTGTCTGACTCTCTCTGTCCCCTTTCTGTCTGACTCTCTCTGTCTGTCCCCTTTCTGTCTGACTCTCTCTGTCTGTCCCCTTTCTGTCTGACTCTCTCTGTCTGTCCCCTTTCTGTCTGTCCTCTCTCTGTCTGTCCCCTTTCTGTCTGTCCCCTTTCTGTCTGACTCTCTCTGTCCCCTTTCTGTCTGACTCTCTCTGTCTGTCCCCTTTCTGTCTGACTCTCTCTGTCTGTCCCCTTTCTGTCTGTCTCTCTCTGTCTGTCCCCTTTCTGTCTGTCTCTCTCTGTCTGTCCCCTTTCTGTCTGACTCTCTCGGTCCCTCTTTCTGTCTGACTCTCTCTGTCTGTCCCCTTTCTGTCTGTCCCCTTTCTGTCTGACTCTCTCTGTCTGGCCCCTTTCTGTCTGTCTATCTCTGTCTGTCCTCTCTCTGTCTGTCCCCTTTCTGTCTGTCCCCTTTCTGTCTGTACCCTTTCTGTCTGACTCTCTCTGTCTGTCCCCTTTCTGTCTGTCTCTCTCTGTCTGTCCCCTTTCTGTCTGTCTCTCTCTGTCTGTCCCCTTTCTGTCTGACTCTCTCGGTCCCTCTTTCTGTCTGACTCTCTCTGTCTGTCCCCTTTCTGTCTGTCCCCTTTCTGTCTGACTCTCTCTGTCTGGCCCCTTTCTGTCTGTCTATCTCTGTCTGTCCTCTCTCTGTCTGTCCCCTTTCTGTCTGTCCCCTTTCTGTCTGTACCCTTTCTGTCTGACTCTCTCTGTCTGTCCCCTTTCTGTCTGTCTCTCTCTGTCTGTCCCCTTTCTGTCTGTCTCTCTCTGTCTGTCCCCTTTCTGTCTGACTCTCTCGGTCCCTCTTTCTGTCTGACTCTCTCTGTCTGTCCCCTTTCTGTCTGTCCCCTTTCTGTCTGACTCTCTCTGTCTGGCCCCTTTCTGTCTGTCTATCTCTGTCTGTCCTCTCTCTGTCTGTCCCCTTTCTGTCTGTCCCCTTTCTGTCTGTACCCTTTCTGTCTGACTCTCTCTGTCTGTCCCCTTTCTGTCTGTCTCTCTCTGTCTGTCCCCTTTCTGTCTGACTCTCTCTGTCTGTCCCCTTTCTGTCTGACTCTCTCTGTCTGTCCCCTTTCTGTCTGTCCTCTCTCAGTCTGTCCCCTTTCTGTCTGTCTGTCTCTCTCTCTGTCTTTCTTGTCTCTACATTTAAGTCAAATTTCTGCCCTCTGTGTTTAAATGTGTTCAAATGATTTAGAGTTAAGAACGGCAGACCAGACCCCACACACACCCACACACACACACACACACAGACGCACACACACACACACACACACACTCCCAGCAGCAACAGCCTGCTGTGAGTGGTGGCATATGGAGGCTGGCCGGGCCGTATGGAGGGTGGGGGTGCAGGATGTGACACAACACATGATAGCATGTTCCTTCTCTCGTTTCTGGATGCCTCAGTGATGGGCTCCAATCACCAAACGAAGACACACTCACACCGAGCCCTACATACACACCACACGCACACTTCTTCACCAAGCAACGAGTTACATTCATATTAATACATGAAGATACACAACCTGTGAGGTGTAAACACACACACACACACACACACACACACACACACACAGCACAGACTGTGTTTGGAATGACGGCAACTCACGTTCACATTTGTTCATCTAGAAAAGAAAGGCCTCAGAGCCGATCCCTGATGTAGTCCCACCTCCACCTTGAACCCATCTGTCACTCCAACCACACACCTCACCACTGCCACACTGCCCTCATACATATCCTGCACCACCCCTACATACTTCTCTGTAACTCCTGACTTCCTCATACAGTACCACACCTCCTCTCTCAGCACCCTGTCATATGCTTTCTCTAAATCCACAAGGACACAATGTAACTCCTTCTGGCCTCCTCTATACTTCTCCATCAACATTCTCAAAGCAAACATCACATCTGTGGTGCTCTTTCATGGCATGAACCCATACTGCTGCTGCTGATCATCACCTCTCCTCTTAACCTAGCTTCTATTACTCTTTCTCTCCTCTTAACCTAGCTTCTATTACTCTTTCTCTCCTCTTAACCTAGCTTCTATTACGCTTTCTCTCCTCTTACCCTAGCTTCTATTACTCTTTCTCTCCTCTTAACCTAGCTTCTATTACTCTTTCTCTCCTCTTAACCTAGCTTCTATTACTCTTTCTCTCCTCTTAACCTAGCTTCTATTACTCTTTCTCTCCTCTTAACCTAGCCTCTATTACTCTTTCTCTCCTTTTAACCTAGCTTCTATTACTCTTTCTCTCCTCTTAACCTAGCTTCTATTACTCTTTCTCTCCTCTTACCCTAGCTTCTATTACTCTTTCTCTCCTCTTAACCTAGCTTCTATTACTCTTTCTCTCCTCTTAACCTAGCTTCTATTACTCTTTCTCTCCTCTTAACCTAGCTTCTATTACTCTTTCTCTCCTCTTACCCTAGCTTCTATTACTCTTTCTGTCCTCTTAACCTAGCTTCTATTACTCTTTCTCTCCTCTTAACCTAGCTTCTATTACTCTTTCTCTCCTCTTAACCTAGCTTCTATTACTCTTTCTCTCCTCTTAACCTAGCTTCTATTACTCTTTCTCTCCTCTTAACCTAGCTTCTATTACGCTTTCTCTCCTCTTACCCTAGCTTCTATTACTCTTTCTCTCCTCTTAACCTAGCTTCTATTACTCTTTCTCTCCTCTTAACCTAGCTTCTATTACTCTTTCTCTCCTCTTAACCTAGCTTCTATTACTCTTTCTCTCCTCTTAATCTAGCTTCTATTACTCTTTCTCTCCTCTTACCCTAGCTTCTATTACTCTTTCTCTCCTCTTAACCTAGCTTCTATTACGCTTTCTCTCCTCTTAACCTAGCTTCTATTACTCTTTCTCTCCTCTTAACCTAGCTTCTATTACTCTTTCTCTCCTCTTAACCTTGCGTCTATTACTCTCTCTCCCCTTAACCTAGCCTCTATTACTCTTTCTCTCCTCTTAACCTAGCCTCTATTACTCTCTCTCCTCTTAACCTAGCTTCTATTACTCTTTCTCTCCTCTTACCCTAGCTTCTATTACTCTTTCTGTCCTCTTAACCTAGCTTCTATTACTCTTTCTCTCCTCTTAACCTAGCTTCTATTACTCTTTCTCTCCTCTTAACCTAGCTTCTATTACTCTTTCTCTCCTCTTAACCTAGCCTCTATTACTCTTTCTCTCCTCTTAACCTAGCCTCTATTACTCTTTCTCTCCCCTTAACCTAGCTTCTATTACTCTTTCTCTCCTCTTAACCTAGCTTCTATTACGCTATCTCTCCTCTTAACCTAGCCTCTATTACTCTTTCTCTCCTCTTAACCTAGCTTCTATTACGCTTTCTCTCCTCTTAACCTAGCTTCTATTACTCTTTCTCTCCTCTTAACCTAGCTTCTGTTACTCTTTCTCACCTCTTAACCTAGCTTCTGTTACTCCCCCCCCCAACCTAGCTTCTATTATGCTTTCTCTCCTCTTAACCTAGCTTCTATTACTCTTTCTCTCCTCTTAACCCTAGCTTCTATTACGCTTTCTCTCCTCTTAACCTAGCTTCTATTACTCTTTCTCTCCTCTTAACCTAGCTTCTATTACTCTTTCTCTCCTCTTAACCTAGCTTCTGTTACTCTTTCTCACCTCTTAACCTAGCTTCTGTTGCTCCCCCCCCCCTAACCTAGCTTCTATTAATGTTTCTCTCCTCTTAACCTAGCTTCTATTACTCTTTCTCTCCTCTTAATCCAGCTTCTATTACTCTTTCCCATATCTTCATGCTGTGGCTGATCAACTTTATACCTCTGTAGTTGCTACAGTTCTGCACATCACCCTTGTTCTTGAAAATCGGTACCAGTTTGCTTCTTCTCCACTCCTCAGGCATCCTCTGACTTTCCAAGATTGTGTTAAACAATCTAGTTAAAAACCCCACTGCCACCTCTCCTCAAAATCTCCATGCCTCCACAGGAATGGGGGGATTTCTTTAATGGGCAATTCAAAGGAAAGTCTGGAATAAACGTAACAGCAACGTCTTTGGCTGCTACACTTCCTGAAATCACAGATTTGTCGAGCATTACTGTTACGTGTGTCTTTGTCTAGCAGGGCCAATGACCAGCATCTCAGTTTTATTCAAATTTAAAAGCAGAAAATTTAGTGACATACAGTTTTTCACAGTAGCCAAGCAGGCCTCTAAGTTAGTCATTTGAGTTTGATCATCAGCCCTTATAGGCACATACAGATGAGTATCATCAGCATAGCAATGGACATTTATTCCATAACTGCATATGATTTGGCCAAAAGTTGAACTATAAAGAGAGAAAAGTAGGGGACCAATAATCGAGCCCCGATTTATGCCATATTTAATAACAAAGTATTTCGATGTAATATTATTATAGCAGACATGTGTTCTTCCAGATACAGTGGTGCTTGAAAGTTTGTGAATCCTTTAAAAATTTCCATATTTCTGCATAAATATGACCTAACACATCATCAAATTTCCACACAAGTCCTAAAAGTAGATAAAGAGAACCCAATTAAACAAATGAGACAAAAATATTATACTTGCTCATTTATTTATTGAGGAAAATTATCCAATATTCCATATGTGTGAGTGGCAAAAGTATGTGAACCTTTGCTTTCAGTATCTGGTGTGACCTCCCCCCACCTCCTGTGTAGCAATAACTGTACCGAAACGTTTCTGGCAACGGTTGATCAGTCCTGCACATTGGCTTGGAGGAATTTTAGTCGATTCCTCCGTACAAAGCAACTTCAACTCTGGGATGTTGGTGGGTTTCCTCACATGAACTGCTTGCTCCAGGTCCTTCTACACTTTGATTGGATTAAGGTCAGAACTGTGACTTGGCCTTTCCAAAACATTAACTTTATTCTTCTTTAACCATTCTTTGGTAGAATGACTTGTGTGCTTAGGGTCGTTGTCTTGCTGCATGACCCACGTTCTCTTGAGATTCAGTTCACGGACAGATATCCTGACATTTTCCTCAAGAATTCGCTGGTATAATTCAGAATTAATTGTTCCATCAATGACGGCAAGCTGTCCTGGCCCAGATGCAGCAAAACAGGCCCAAACCATGATACTACCACCAGCATGTTTCACAGATGGGGTAAGGTTCTTATGCTGGAATGCAGTGTTTTCCTTTCTCCAAACATAACGCTTCTCATTTAAACCAACATGTTCTACTTTGGTCTCATCCGTCCACAAAACATGTTTCCAGTAGCCTTTGGGCTTGTCCACGTGATCTTTAGCAAACTGCAGACAAGCAGCAATGTTCTTTTTGGAGAGCAGCGGCTTTCTCCTTGCAACCCTGCCATGTACACCATTGTTGTTCAGTGTTCTCCTGATGGTGGACTCATGAACATTAACATTAGCCAATGTGAGAGAGGCCTTTAGTTGGTTAGAAGTTACCCTGGGTTCCTTTGTGACCTCGCCGACTATTACACACCTTGCTCTTGGAGTGATCTTTGATGGTCGACCACTCCTGGGGAGGGTAAAAATGGTCTTTAATTTCCTCCACTTGTACACAGTCTGTCTGACTGTGGATTAGTGGAGCCCAAACTCTTTAGAGATGGTTTTGTAAACTTTTTCACCCTGATGAGCACCAACAACGCTTTTTCTGAGGTCCTCAGAAATCTCCTTTGTTCTTGCCATGATACACTTCCACAAACATGTGTTGTGAAGACCAGACTTTGATAGATCCCTGTTCTTTAAATAAAACAGGGTGCCCACTCATACCTGACTGTCATCCCATTGACTGAAAACACCTGACTCAAATTTCACCTTCAAATTAACTGCTAATCCTAGAGCTTCACATACTTTTACCACTCACAGATATCGAATATTGGATAATTTTCTTCAATAAAAAATGACTAAGTATAATATTTTTGTCTAATTTTTTTAATTGGGTTCTCTTTATCTACTTTTAGGACTTGTGTGCAAATCTGATGATGTTTTAGGTCAATATTTATGCAGAAATATAGAAAATTCTAAAGGGTTCACAAACTTTCAAGCACCACTGTAAGTAGGACTTAAGCCAAGAGAGAGCTAAGCCAGGGACACCAAATTAAAATGTATTCTGCCTAATAGTATATAGTAATCAATGGTGTGGGCAGCACAGTGGCGCAGGGGTTAGTGCGGTCACCTCACAGCAAGAAGGTCCTGGGTTTGAGCCCCGGGGTAGTCTATCCTTGGTGGGTCATCCCGGGTCGTCCTCTGTGTGGAGTTTGCATGTTTTCCCGGTGTCTGCGTGGGTTTCCTCCGGGGCTCCGGTTTCCTCTCACAGTCCAAAGACATGTAAGTCAGGTGAATTGGCCGTACTAAATTGGCTCGTAGGAATGAATGGGTGTGTGTGTGTGTGTGTGTGTGTGTGTGTGTGTGTCTGTGTGTGTCTGTGTGTGTGTGTCTGTCAGCCCTGTGATGGCCTGGTGGCCTGTCCAGGGTGTCTCCCTGCCTGCCACCCAATTACTGCTGGAATAGGCTCCAGCATCCCCGCAACCCTGAGAGCAGGATAAGTCGTTAAGATAATAGATGGATGGATCAATGGTGTCAAAGGCTGCACTGAGGTCCAGAAGTAGAAGTGCAGAAGTGGAATCAGAGTCCATAGCAAGTAGAAGATCGTTCACCACTCTGGTCAGAGCAGTTTCAGTGGAGTGACAGGCCCTGAAAGCCGGTTGTAAATGTTCCTATAGATAGTTTTCTTGTTTATGGGTCGAAAGTTGTTGATACAAAAGTCTCTCTAGTATTTTAGAAAAGAATGGAAAGGGCATCCAGGCAGTGTGGCGGTCTATTCTGTTGCTTGCTAACATGAGGATCGCTGGTTTGAATCCCCATGTTACGTCTGACTTGGTCGGGCGTCCCTACAGACACAATTGGCTGTATCTGTGGGCGCGAAGCCAGATGTGGTTGTTGTGTCCTGGTCACTGCACCTAGCGTCTCCTGTGGTCGGTCAGGGCGCCTGTTCGGGGGGGGGGGCTGGGGCGAATAGCATGATCCTCCCTGTGGCGAAGCTTGACCAGAGTGGCTAAAATGTAGGAGGGAGACTCCAAACTGTTTAACAAAAGTGATATATTTACAGGGTGTAGATACATGTGAAACAAATGAACATGTGCAAAGCATAAGAACAAATTAACTGGAGCCTATCCCAGCAGCCATTGGGCGGCAGGTGGGGAGACACCCTGGACAGGCCGCCAGTCCATCATAGGGCATAACTCATAACAATTGAGCTTAAATTAACATCATGTGCATGAATCTACACCCTGACGTCCTACCACCCTAACAACTACAAGGCAACTGCTTACATACTCCTGGAGTCAATCAGCAGCACCTGAGTTTCGGCTGCACCACTGTGGCAGGGAAAGCCAACAGCTGGTAATGACTGAGATGATGGGACAAATGGTGTGTTCTCACCCACTTTGTCACCCTCACACATGCTACGTCCCCCTGGCAAAACTCCTCACTGTCAGGTGAAAAGAAGCGGATGGTGACTCCACATGTATCGGAGGAGGCATGTGGTAGTCTGCAGCCCTCCCTGGCTTGGCAGAGGGGGTGGAGCAGTGACCGGAACGGCTTGGAAAAGAGGATAATTGGCCAAGTACATTTGGGGGGGGGGAAAGGGAGAAAAAAGCCGCACAAAAAAGGAGAAAAGAATGGAAGAATAGAGACTGGCCGATAGTTATTAAGAGACCCTGGATCGAGGTGCGGTTTTTTAAGTAGCGGTTTAACCACAGCTGTCTTAAAACTGCTGGGAACAATGCCCGTAGTAAGAGATAAATTAACCATGTCTAGCATTGTAGGTCCAAGAAAAGGCCAGAGGTCTTTAAAAAGTTTTGCTGGTAAGGGATCAAGTTGGCAAGCAGTTGGTTTAGAAGCTGACACGAACTTAGTCAAAGTATCAAGAGAGATAGTCTCAAAAGCTGTAATAACTGGAACTGTCAGTGACTCATTGTGTAGATATGAATTTAGTAAGACAGGATCTGCAGGAGTAGATGGAGTTGAAGAACTAATTTTGTCTAAGATCTCATCAACCTTATTGCAGAAAAAATCTAGAAATTCATGGGCGGTGAATGGTGAGCAGCTAATAGACGGCTGCTTTTTAGTAAGTTTAGATACAGTGTCAAAGAGAAATCTGGGGTTATGTTTATTAATATTTATTAAGTGAGAGAGATACGATGTTTTTGCAGTACATAAAGTACGCTTGTATTTCAATAAACACTCGTGCCACGATAGGTAAAAAACTTCCAATTTTGATTTTCACCATTTATGTTCCAGTCTCCTGCAGGTCTGCTTAAGAGCACGTGCCTCATCATTAAACCAGGGTGTAGGCCTCTTTAGTCGCCTAGCTCTGGTAGTGAGAGGTGCAACTGAATCCAGGAGACTAGAGAGGGCCACATTTAAGTCACTAGTGAAATTTTCACCAGAGTCATTTACCACAGTGAAAGGAGCCAAGACTTCAGGCAGCTGCTGGCCAAATGCAGCTACAGTGGAGGGACTAATACAGCGAGTGGCAATTACATCTGTGCTGACATTAACTGGACAGGCCAATAATGCTTCAAATTTGATGAGAAAATGATCTGACACAGCAGATGTGGTTGGTAAGACATTCAGATCAGAAACAGCTATCCCTTTAGATAAAACCAAAACAAGGGTGTTACCACTGCAATGAGTTGACTCTTGAACAAACTGAGTGAACCCAAAAGTATCAACTAGTGCCAGAAAGGCTACTTAGAGGATCAGCAGCCTTATTCAGATGAATATTGAAATCACCTAGAATTAGAATCTCATCAGAGTGAGTAACAAGGCCTGAGACAAATTCTCCAAATTCTTCAAGAAATAACGAGTAACAGCCAGGAGGCCGGTAGAGTATCACAATTTGGACTGAGCCGAGTCTATTCATGGCTGAGGGAGATGGACCAAGAGCAAGAATAAATTATGTTGGAAACCACATATAAAGTATATTAAAGCAAAAAATATCAAAGTCAATTGCAATACCATATAAAGTCAAAGATCTCCTGCATCAACCAGCACTATACACCTTGTACTGCTCCTTCATACTTCCATATATCACCTCCTGTGTGGAAGTGTGGGGGAACACATACAAAACAAACAGATCCAATTTTCATCCTTCAAAAAAGAGCCATAAGAATTGTAAGCAAAACCACTTACAGAGAGCCTGCAAACCCACTCTTTATCACACTGAAAGCACTAAAATTTAAGGATTTGGTCGACTTCAAAACAATTCAAATCATGTACAGAGTAAAAAATCAGCAGTTGCCAAACAGTGTCCAGAAGTTGTTCCAGATGAGAGAAAGTAAACACGATCTCAGAGGAACATGTAGTATATTCAAAAAACAACTAGTGAGGACAAACGCAAAACTTCATTGTATATCCATCAAAGGAGTCGATCAATGGAACAAGTGTAGAAAAGAAATGAAGATGTGGACATCAATAAGTAAGTTTAAACAACTCTTTAAAAACAACATATTGAACAGATGTAGGATGGATGAACAGAGAGGTGGTCTGGAATAACATAACATGACACATGACGTGTAAGGTGCCTTGTTTGACTTGTACTGTTTTGTTTATGTTGAGCTCTATGCATTGGCATTTCTTTTCTTTTTTCCACTTCTGTTTTGTCTTTAAAGTTTTGTTTTGTTTTGATTTGATTGATAAAGTATAAGAAAGGGGTCGGACCATAAAAGTTCTTTACTTCATCCTACACCCTTTTCCAACAGGGTCCAGTTATTACTTGTGTTGTTACAGAGAGTTTGCAAAATTTGTTTACTGTTGTTTCCATTTGTTCTTGTATTCCTGCCTTGTTATTTTAGCATGTTCGAAATAAAATCAATCTGAATCTGAATCTGAAGAGCCTCAAAAGACTGGAATTTAGTTTCAAGTTTTGAAGCTAAATTGAAAATAGACATATATTAAGGGCCCACCCCCACCTTATTTGCCTGAGCTACATGAGCACAAGTATAGTCAGAAAGAAAGACACTTTATTTTGTGATTGTAGGCTACAATGAAATTGCAGGTTACAATGAAAATTGTTCTCTTCATTGAAGCCATCCTATTGTGTAGGAGCAGTGGGCAGCTGCAGAACCCGGGGACCAACTCCAGTTCTTTTTCCTACTGCCTTGCTCAGGGGTAAAGGCAGGAATATTAACCCCAACATGTCTTTTTGATGGTGGGAGGAAACCCACGCAGACATGGGCAGAACATGCAAACTCCACACAGAAAGGACCTGGGACAGCCTGGGGTTTGAACCCAGGACCTTCTTGCTGTGAGGCAACAGTGCTAACCACTGAGCCACTGTGCTGCCCCACAGATGGGGAACGTTCATATATGGGCAGGAAAACATTTGGTTTCAGCCATGTTTCACATAACCCAATCATATGGAAACTATGTTCAAGAATCAGATCACTTATTAGTAAGGCTTTGGTAGACAGTGATCTGATATTTATGAAACCAGATTTAAGCATCTTGTGGAAGTGATCAGTAGTAGGCAGAGCTTTAGAGCTACCAATAGGTGAAAGATTAATTGGAATTAGACACCTTGTTGAGAGTTTTGGCCACCAACAATTTGGACGATATGTGGTCACATTCTTGATAACATTAGCTGTTTGGTTTTGTACATTATTAGGTACTTTGTCGCACATCTCACCACTACCAGTGGTAGGAATAATTACTAGATTATTGTGATTCACACATTTAGGAGAGGAGAGCTTGGGAGCAATACAGCAGGGTAGGGAGACAGTCTCGATGTTATAGACCAAGCTATCAGACTGATAATCTACACTATGAGAAATTCCCTGACTAATCATATTAATTAAACTACTTGACTCCACATCCGCACTAGATTTAAACCTAGCAGGCTCTCTAATCACCTGCAACCTGCTGAATGATAAGTCCCTAGGGTCAAACTAAACGTAGACGGCTAGTATGTCGCCCACTGACCACATGCGAGACTGTGGTTCATTTTAGTGACGTTTAATGCAGTATTCGACAACTCAAACACAGCTCCAACACTAAAACACAGTAGAACTAAAAAGTACAGACATAAAAAAAAACATTAGTTCATACATACATTCATTTCACAGGAAGAATATCCCCATGACTAGCTTATCACTTTAATACAGACGAAAGAAATCGTATACTGACCACTTTGCCTGCTTGTCAACCAATGGGGGGTAGGGGGGGTAACTAAAATATTCCTCGAGAGGATATCTTATTTAAAAATACTCCACACCCGAGCACACAACTCTCCTCCAGTAAATGCTTTCTTCCGTATGTTAACGTATTGAGTACAAAACTGCCGAGCAGGAAGTAAAAACGAGACAATCAAGCAATGACAGGAAATTTAACAACATTAGAAGAATAATGAGTGCGACATCATTGCCAAGTGGTCAATGACTGCAATTACATCGATTGCTGGACAGAAGAACAGCGCCGTCCCCAGTAGAATGAATGCTACTTTCAATAGGTAAGAAAGAAGACCAGTTATCAACAAAGCCGAAAGTAACCCACATTGAAATATGACATAAATAAGGCAAGGCAAGGCGATTTTATTTGTACAGCACATTTCATACACTAGGGCAATTCAAAGTGCTTTACAGAGTGACAAAGTTACAAAGGTAAAAGGTATACAATTTGTACAATTAAAAATCTTAAAAAAGTGCAAAAGTACAGACAAAAAATACAAAGGATAAAAGACTTAAAAAATAAAACTAGTTAAGCTAAAAGCTATTTAGCTAAAAAGATGTTTGTTACAGGGCAAGGTAAGCAGTACAAAATAGGAACGTTTTTAACTTTGATTTAAAAGTGATCAGGGTCGGAGCTTGTCTGATATCATCTGGGAGGTTATTCCAGGTCTGTGTGGCATGATAATAAAACGCCGCCTCACCATGTTTTGTTCTAACTCTTGGGACAGCCAATAGGCCATCCCCAGATGACCTAAGACCTAGAAGGTTCATATGACACAAGTATGTCAGAGATGTATTTGGGCCCAGAGCCACAAAGTGATTTATAGACAAGCAGCAGTGCTTGAAATCAATTCTCTGAGTGACTGGTAACCAGTGTAAGGATTTTAGGACTAGTGTAATGTGTTCATATTTCCTAGTCTTCGTTAGGACCGTAGCAGTGGCATTCTGAATAAGTTGGAGTTGCGGAATAGCTTTTTTTTTGACAAACCTGTGAACAGACTGTTGCAATAATCTAATCGACTGGAAACGAAGGCGTGGGTAAGCCTTTCTAGATCTTGTTTGGACATTATGTCTCTGACCCTAGCAATATTTTTTAGGTGGTAGTAGGCTGACGACGTTACCAATTTGATATGGCTATTAAAATTTAAATCTGAGTCCAGGATAACGCCAAGATTTCTTGATTAACTCTTAGTTATGAGAGACAGGGACTGAAGATGAGAGCTGACATTCTGTCGTTCTTTCTGTGCTCCAAAAGCAATTATCTCGGTCTTGTTCCTATTTATTTGGAGAAAATTTTGATGCATCCAGTCATTGATTTGTTCAGTGCAGTGGCACAGAGATTCAATAGGTCCATAGTCACCTGGTGTCAGTGATATATAAATTTGCACGTCATCTGCATAATTATGGTATGATACTTTATTGTTTTGTAGGATTTGGCCTAAAGGAAGCATGTACAGATTGAACAAAAGAGGACCTAAAATTGACCCCTGTGGAACCCCGCAAGTCATGGCCATCTGCTCGGACACACAGTTTCCAATGGAAACAAAATACTTTCTGTCTGTCATAAAGATATGACTTAACTTGAACCATTTAAGGACAGCCACGGGGAGGCCCGACTAATTTCCTAATCATTGTAATAGAATTGTATGGTCCACAGTGTCAAAAGTGGCACTAAGATCAAACAGTACTAAAACAGATTTTGCCAGAGTCATTGCTCAGGCGGATGTAATTTAGTACCTCTATGAGTGCAGTGTCAGTATTATGACGGGGCCAAAAGCCTGACTGGAAGATATCAAAGCAACCGTTCAATGTTAAAAAAGTTACTAAGTTGTTGGTAAACAACTTTTTCAATAACCTTACCTAAGAGCGGTAAGTTTGATATAGGTCAGTAGTTATTCAATACAGTAGCATCAAGACTGTTCTTCTTAGGAGATTCCTAATGACTGCAGTTTTCAAAGCCTTTAGGAAAATGCCAGATTGGATAGAGTTATTGACTACAAGTATTAGCGCCTTCGCCAGGCTGCTCAAAACTGTTTTAAGGAAGCTAGTGGGTAACACATCAAGGCAGCAGGTAGATGAATTAAGATTTGAGACAATTTCTTAGAGAGTTTTCTCGTCAATGGGAATACATTCTGTCGTGTATCTACAGGATAACTGAATTACACAACGATCAAGGTGTATCTTGGTCTTCCTGTTTTATTTACTAGACCGTAGTAACATTACAAAACGACTGCGTTAAGCAGGCACGAAAACACATGAGTGACCCTCTTGCTCTCGATGTCTGTTGGTTGTGTATGTTGTATAAATGTACGCGCGCCACTCTGGTGCGCGCCCTTGGAAGAAGACAGAGCAAGAGGGTCACTCATGTGTTTTCGAGTGACCCAGACTGGTTGGGGTCCAGGAGGTTGTTCTGGTGGAGGTACAAAGAAAGTTGGTTAAAGACAGCACATTCGAGAGTTTTGGTTAGAAAGGGGTAAAAGGGAAACCGGTCTGTTGTTTTTGATGTCAGGGGGTTAAGTGATGGTTTCTTGAGAAGGGAGATGACTCTAGCAGTCTTGAAGGCAGATGGAAAGCATCCTGCCTGGAGGGAGGTGTTGATGAGGTGGGTTAGAAAGGGAAGGAGTTCAGGTGCTATAGACTGAAGAAGAGGGGAGGGGACCGGGTCAAGGGAGCTTGTGGTGAGGTGACTCGTTATGAATTCCTGAAGCTACTTAATAACAAACTGATCGTTTAAACCAGCTGTGTTGGAGCAGGGAGAGATTTAAAACATGTAGGACAAGTGGTCCCCCAGGAGAGGTTTGAGAAACGCTGGTGTAGACTACGGAAGGCAGAGCAAACAAAGACAGACAGTACAGACGGGAAAGAAAGGCAGTTTGAGGCAGCCCTTTAAAAATGTTGCATATGACATCGATATATTTTGGCTCCTGAAAATTTGATTTGGCTCCTTTTTTAACCGCAGCCCTGTTACACCGACCCAGCTCTCCAATGAGATCTTGGTTTCCATGCCTCTTCATAATGAATTCCCTCCACTCCCTATCAACGAGGCTACAGACACACTCTGTTCCTCACTAGCCTCCTCTCTTAACAACCTCGACCCTCTACCATCCAAACCTGCTCATAATGCCCCCCCTACCCCCACCCCGAGAGCAAAGGGTGGGGCTCAGAGCGGCAGAGAGAAAATGGTGTAAAATCAGGGAGTCCACTGACCCCAGTAACTATCACTAGTGTCATTCTCCTCCAGCTTAAAAATAGCTAAGACCACTTACTATCAGAACAAGATCTGTAGCACCACTGATGCTTGAAAAATGTTTTTTTGCTTGTAACTTACTCCTCAATCTGCCTCCTCCTCCTCAGACCTCCACCCTGCTCACTCCTTACTTGTTCGTCTCATACTTTACTGATAAGGCTTCTGCCATCAGCAACCAGTTCTTTGAGCCTGACCAACGACGAATACGAATACTGCAGCTCCTGGACCTGTTCTCGAGGTCGTCAACCTTCAGTTTCAGTTGTTCATGCTCCTTCTCAAGATGACCAGTTGTAGATTCTAGTGCAGTTATTCTCCCCTGGGGTCATTCATTGACGTTTCAATGGTCTGAGTTGTCTGACCGTGTCTGGCAATAGTAGCACGGATGGATGAAATTTGTGCTGCCATGTTTGTAATAATTCTCTCCTCCATGCCGGAGAGTAGTTTCTGTATATCAGCCGAAGTTACCGCGGTGTTGCTGCTGTCGTCACACCTGGGTTCGTCATTAGTTAGCTCAGAAGCTAACCCGCCATGTTGACTACCATTCCCCTCACCTTCTGCTTCTTTGTCTTTGGCTGCGGTTGTTTTGCCCATGTTTAACTTGATATAAAGGACGTCAAGTCAAAAGCCAGTCTTAGAAGCGGGTTCTCCAATGTTTATGTGGGTAAATAATACAGCAGATATCAAATAAATGTCGAATGGTGACATAGCTTTTCCGACTTGCTGCCTACTCCGCCATTCGCCGACCCGGAAGTCCTTCTTCCCTATCTTAATCGCAGGATTCGCCCATGAAGAAGAGTAACCTTGTTTATATTGAGAAAGGCCGAACATTTTATGAACCTTGCTCCAAACCTCCCGTGAGTGCTGAAGTGCTGACTTCCCCTTCAGGATGAGACTTTGAAGGTTTTTGAAACAGAGCATCTATAAATCTAAACGGGGACGTAAGCGATTTCTCTATCTCCATCCACCCCAGATGTGATTCACTCCCTGACCAGTGTTTGCATAGGTTCTCCATCTCAAAGGCAGTGTTGTACAATTCTATATTTGGCAGTGCCAGTCCACCCCTCACTCTACTGGTGAACAGCTTATTAAGACTAATTCGGGGTTTCTTCCCATTCCATAGGAAGTCCCTAACTGCCGCATTATACTGCTTAACCACCGATGCAGGAAGATTTAAAGGGAGCATCGTATTGATATAGTTAACCTTTGAGGACACTGTTGCAAGTGTAGGTGCATATAAATAACAGACAGAGTCGGGCTGTGTCGCTTAGTAACATGTATTCACCGGCTGTGCCCATAACGCAACTGAGGCATGTTACACAGCGCAAGTATACATCAATCAGTGCCCCCAGGGGGCGCTGTTGGCTGCATAACATTACCCTACAACATCTCCCTTCCTTTCGTAGAATACAATACCAAACAATATAATGGATAGTATTAGCCATTAGAACATTAGTGCTCATATCCCAATATTAAAATAGTACAATGGAAATAGTGCATCAAGAAGGAACAGCAAGTCAACATCAACCAAAACCTCTGCAGAACAAGCCTGGCTTGTACATCACCGTGAGGCAGTAGTTCTGAAGTGTGAGGAGCATGCTTTGAAGGCGCTTTGGTGCACTGAGTAGGGGCTTAGTGAAGATTGACACCAGCGGGCGTCGGTCGGTCTCTGCAGTCACATCACCCCTCCCATATAGGTAGTAGTGGAAGCGTTGACAAGCGAATACGATGCTCAGGCACTCCTTCTCAATCTGTGCATAGTTTTGCTCCGTCTGGTTCAGCGCGCGGGAGGCGAACGCGACCGGCTGTCCCCCCTGAAGCAGGCAGCAGCCCAAACCGGTCTGACTGGAGTCGCTCTGTATGGTGACTGGCTTGCTGACATCATAGTAACGTAGTACTGGCACCGCCGGGACCAGCGTTTTGATTTCCTTCATAGCAGCATCATGTTTGGGCAACCAGTGCCACGGCACACCTTTGTCCAGCAACCTTCTCAGCGGTTCACACACCTCTGACAAGCGGGGCATGAACCTCGATAAACAGTTAACGCAGCCGACACACCGCTGAACGCCTTTTGCATCCGTGGGGTTTGGCATGTCCAGGACTGCCCTGACCTTCTCGGGATCAGCTTTGAGGCCCTCCACCGACAGTATGTGGCCATGGAAGCGGACCTCCCTCACACGAAACTGTAGCTTTTTTATGCTCAGCCTCAGCTTCACTTCCCTGCATCTGTCCATCAGAGCAATGAGGTTTGCGTCGTGGTTGCGAACGGCCTCCTCCTCCGTGTCCCCACAGCCGACTATGAGGATGTCATCGGCTATGGGCTCGATTCCTTTCAAACCGGCCAGCAGCTCATGTTGTTTCCTCTGGTACAGCTCTGGTGCAACTGACACGCCGAAAGGGAGCTTCAGCCATCGCTTTCTACCCTACGGCGTCCAGAACGTTGTCATCAGGCTGCTCTCCTCATCAAGGCGACACTGCAAGAATGCATCGCGCGCATCCACCAGGGTGAAGATACGTGCCTTAGGCAGCTTGTACAGCACGTCATCTAAAGTGGGCATGAGGTAATGGGACCTTTTCAGGGCTCGGTTAAGTGGCTTGGGGTCGATGCAAAGCCTCAATTTGTCTGGCTTCTTCACTATGACCAGATTGCTAATCCAGTCTGTGGGCTGAGTGACTGTGGTTAAGTGTCCATCCTTTTCATATTGGTCCAGCTGCGCCTTAACAGCTGCCTTGAGGGCCA
Organism: Lampris incognitus; assembly: GCF_029633865.1. Classification (NCBI taxonomy): domain Eukaryota; kingdom Metazoa; phylum Chordata; class Actinopteri; order Lampriformes; family Lampridae; genus Lampris; species Lampris incognitus. The sequence goes on from NC_079221.1 coordinate 58,643,215, forward strand.
CCGGGACATTTCTTGGTGCGCACTGGACAGGGGCCACAGTGCTATCCAACTCGAAGTGAACATCACCCGGCAGTGACTCGACTGGGCTGGTGAACACGTCATTGTAAGTGTTAATGAGACAGCCTTTGGTTAGCTCACCTGTCTTGCAGCGCTCCACTTTATTCAGCTCTTCGGGAATGGTGAAGCGTATCAAGCCAAGTCTCTCGCATGTCTCCCCTGAAAGCAAGGGCTTCTGGCTGGTGCGCACGACCTCAAAGTCCAGTCTGTGCGTCTTGCCCCTGATGACACACTGTGTGCTGTACACGCCCATTGAGCTCATCCACTCACTGTTGTAGAGTCTCAGCCTGGTGAGACTTTTCTGAAGAGGCACTCTAGGCGCCAGTCTCATCTTGTCTTTCAAGCTCATCACGTTGCAGGTGGCTCCAGAGTCAAGCTGGCACCTCTGGACCCCTCTGTGCAGTGGCAGGTTTACAAACCACTTTTTCCTTTGAGTGTTCACAGCCCCCACGCTCTCAGCCGTGTACACATCCCTCTCATCGCGGTCGCTGTCCTCCGGGTCCCCTAGCGGCGGGTCATCCACAGCGTTCAACTGACGTGCTTGCTGGCCTCTTTTCATGCATACTTTGGCAAAGTGATTAGCAGTGCCACACAAGCGACATGACTTTCCAAATGCGGGGCACAGGTCTCGCCCCCGTCTGTGCGGTGTGCCACAGTACTTGCATTCACCTGTGCCTCTCTGTGGCTGTGCAGATGTGTTGGTGGGCTCGGATGGCCTGCTGGTAGGTCTCCGTCCTGGTCGCTGTCCATGTGCTACATTGATGCTCTCCGCAGTCACAGAGCTGCTAAGTGACATGGATTTTAACTTATTGTCCAACACCTCCGCTGCACGGCAAATGTCAATAGCTCCCTCCAACTTAAGCTCCTTTTCTCTTAGCATGCGTCGTCTGGCGCCCTCATCAGTTGTTCCCAGAACAAGCCTGTCCCTTATAAGCTCGTCTCTTATAGCTCCATATTCACATGTGGCAGCCTTTTCTCTCAGTCTCGTGACAAAAGCATCCACAGGTTCTCCTTCCTCTTGTTTAAGGTTGCCAAAAACATACCTCTCAATGATGACGTTTTTGGTAGGTGTGAAGTATTATTCCCCCAGTTTGTCGAGTATCGCTCCGGCGTCTTTCTGCTCTTCCGCTGTGAGTCCCAGGTTGTGCAGGTAAACATGGAGGCTTTCTTCCCCATTAGCCTCCGGAGCGTCGCTGCCTGCACCGGCTTCTCTGCCTTGTCGATCCCGGTCGCAAGCACATAATCCTCAAACTCTGATGGAAAGCTAGCCCAGTTGCTGTGAAGATCCCCAGTCATCTTCATGGGCTCCGGCGGCGGAATATTGGAAGCCATCGTCTTGGCTCGATGCCAATGCTAGCAGGCTAACTGAAACTTCTAGCTACGCTTAGTAAAAAAATAAACGCTCGCTGTTCAAGCAACAGGCAACGTAAGACTCACGTTGGGTTCCAATACAGCTTCTGACACCATGTTGCAAGTTTAGGTGCATATAAATAACAGACAGAGTCGGGCTGTGTCGCTTAGTAACATGTATTCACCGGCTGTGCCCATAACGCAACTGAGGCATGTTACACAAGGCAAGTATACATCAATCAGTGCCCCCAGGGGGAGCTGTTGGCTGCATAACATTACCCTACAACAGCTAGCTTAGCCTGCCCCGCATCCACGTCCTGTCAGACCGCCCTCGGTGTTATTGGAACCGCCGGTCTGCATGGGCTAGCAGCTAGCTTAGCCTGCCCCGCTTCCGCGTCCTGTCAGACCGCCCTCGGCGTTATTGGAACCGCCGGTCTGCATGGGCTAGCAGCTAGCTTAGCCTGCCCCGCATCCACGTCCTGTCAGACCGCCCGGTGTTATTGGAACCGCCGGTCTGCATGGGCTAGCAGCTAGCTTAGCCTGCCCCGCTTCCGCGTCCTATCAGACTCATTTTCTAAATAAGGTGGAACATATCAGGTCCCAAGTCCAGCCAGGCTGTTGCACTCATTTCATTCCCCATGTTAATTCTGCCTCTTTTACCCAGTTTCAACCCATTACAGTTTCAGTGTTAAAGAGTACAGTCTCCAGTGTGATCTCCTCCTCCTGTATCTGAGACATCATCCCCACTAAGCTGCTCAAGGAAGTAGTTTCAACTAACAGTCCATTGATTCTTCAAATTCTTAATAATTCTCTGGCCTCTGGTTCATTTCCAAACAGTTTTAAGCACGCCATTGTTCACCCATTGCTAAAGAAAGCCAATTTAGATCTCCTGTCCCTAAGTAAGTACAGACCAATCTGGGTTAAATGCAGAGGAAGAATTTCCCCAAGGGGATTAATAAATAAATAAATAAATAAATGATTTTCTATCTGAGGTTCTGGAGGGAGTAATTTCTCCTCAGTTATCCAAAAGGAGTTGAATCAAGTGCGACTGGGCTTGGTATATATCCGTGAAGACGTTTCACCTCTCATCCAAGAGGCTTCCTCAGTTCGGGCCTTTCTGACTAGACCAAGCTAGTCTGACTGGCTGCTGATGAGACTCAGAATTTATCCTCTAGGAGTCGTTATCAGAGCTGTAGATGTCCATGGCTCTTTGTGTCCGGATGTTTACCAACGCCCGTCGCTAACAGAGCCATAGATATGAGTGGCTCTTTTGTGTACCGATGTTTGGCCGCGCCCGTCGTTATCGGAGCTGTTGATATGCGTGGCTCTCCTGTGCTCCACAGAGCCATGCATATCAATAGCTCTGACAACGACTCCAAGAGGATAAAGTCAGACTAGCTTGGTCTAGTCAGACTAGCTTGGTCTAGTCAGAAAGGCACGAACTGAGGAAGCCTCTTGGATGAGAGGCGAAACGTCTTCACGGATATATACCAAGTCCAGTTGCACTTGATTCAACTCCTTTTGGATAACCATGACGACCTGGATGAATGAGAACATTCACAGACTTCTTCTCAGTTGATTTTTTTAATGAACACTAACAGTGTTTTAAGCCATTTACAGTGTGGTTTTAGAGCATTTCATAGTACTGAGACAGCTCTACTTAAGGTCACCAATGATCTACTGCTGACTGCAAACAGAATGGCTGCTTGACTTTAGTTCTTTCAGACTTAAGTGCTGCCTTTGACACAGTCGATCACAAAATCCTCTTATATCGTTTAGAGACTTGGGTTGGCGTCAAAGGCTCGGCTTTTAGCTTTTTACGCTCTTATCTCACCAACAGAACTTTTTCAATTGTTTTGGGTAACTCTACCTCTGCAGTGGCTCAGTTGAGTTGTCCTGGATGTCTGAAAATTTTCTCAAATTTAATGAGAAGTCTTAGGTCATTCTCTTTGGTCTCGAAAATTCCATCAGCCCGTTTGTTACTAATCTTGGTGATCTGTCAGGTAGTTTTAAGCATGCTGCTAGGAATCTTGGGTAATATTCAATGTTAACCTCTGTTTTGATAATCAAATCAAACATGATGTTCAGTCATGCTTTCTCCAGCTCAAACTAATCTCCAAAAGTAGGTCATTTCATCAACTGCCGATCTGAAAAATGTTGTGCATGGTTTTATCTATTCATTTGACACCCATTTCTTATCGGACTTGAACCTCGTTTTTTGGCACTTAATTGCCTTGTTGCCCCTGGCTAGATCCTTGCTTGTGTTGTATTAACTCTCAGATGTACATCGCGTTGGATAGAAGTGTTTGCTAAATGAAATTGTAATTGTAAATCTATTCTCGACTTGACTACTGTAATGCACTGTATTCTGGTATCAGCAAGGGCTCCCTCCACCATCTGCAGTTGGTACAAAATGCCGCTGCTCGGCTCATTACAGGAACAAGGAGGCATGACCATATCACTCCTGTGCTTGCCTCCCTACACTGGCTCCCTGTTATATTACGAATCGATTTTAAAATTTTACTGCTCACTTTTAAGGCTTTAAATGGCATTGCTCCTTTATACATTTGTGATGTGTTGACTTGGTATGTCCCCCCTCGACCATGAAGGTCTGCAGATGGAGCCCTGCTGGTTATTCCCAGGTCTCGGTTGGTTACAATGGGTGATCGGGCTTTTGCTGTTAGAGCCCCCACACTATGGACCTCTCTTCCTGCTGAGCTAAGACGAACTAAGTCGTTAGCTTCTTTTAAATCTCGTCTTAAAACCTTTTTTCTTATGAAAGCTTTTACAAATGTTTGCTATTTGTTTTTATTTTTACTGCTTTTATTTTTACGCTGACTTATTTGGTCTGACTCTTATTTTTGCCTTGTCTGGATTTTTTTTTGTGAAGCACTTTGTAACATCGTTTTAGAAAAGTGCTGTATAAATAAAATTATTATTATTATTATCGTTATTATCATGATTATTATTACATAGCCTCTGTTTTGCCAAGAACTTTGCCAGGCCTCCTCGTGGCCACACATGGAACTGGGTACCTCACGGCCTCGGGCTAACTTGGTAGGTGATCTCGGAGCTGCAGTCCGCAGAGGCTGGTCATGGCCAGCCACTGCCCCGCTGTCTTGTGGGAAGGCTATTGAGACAAAGGCTCGGGGAGCACACCCTGAGAGAAAAGCAACGTGTTTGGCAGCACACATTAGTCAGTTCTTCGACAGTCTGGAGTTTCCGGCAGCCTCCTGCAGTCATGATGGGTGACTGATCGTCCTGGGCGTAAAGCCCTTGCCACCAGACCAGGACCAACCTGTCATGACAAAGGCAATGCTAATGAGGACTGCGCACCCCCATGGCACTCTAGAAAACGTCCTTGCTTAAGTCTCCACCTCTGACCGTGGTGTACAATGTCTGGCCTTACATGTGGTAGACGTTTGGTGACGGGAGCACAGTAGAATAGCCTGGGAGCTCCTAGCCAGAGCCCTGCACATCAGCGGCACGGGGTGTATGGTCACTAGCAGCTGGGATGGGATTGAGTGGCAGCTGCTTTCGGCAGACCCCTGTGTGACTGAGCAGCCCTATTTAGGGACCACACTGCTCATCCCAATTGGGGAGGGACCTAGAAAAGGTGGCCAGAAATTGTTCACTCAGCCAGCCACGTCCTATGTAGGTCGTCTATCGGGAATTCCATGCTGTGGTAAAAGCAAGAAAATGATCCTATTCAAATTGGCAACAGGGAATATTAGGACTCTCCGCGATACGCATGGCAGCAGACCACGTCGAAGGACCCCGCTGATTGTCGAGGCACTATGTGCATGTCTCCATGTGCTCATTTATTCTATGTTGATACCCTTATGAATATTCGGATTATTGGTTATTGATGAGGTAAGTCTATACTACACTAATAGATTTTAATAAAGGTACTTGAAACCTCCCTCCTTCTCTCTCCCTTTGTGTCTCAGGTCAGAGGAGTTCTGCGCATGGGGCTGGCAGTGTGTCACTGAAAGATGTGTTTGCAGTGAAGGTTAAGCGTCGTCGTGTCAGGGGTCAACAGACGGGGGGTGCTGTGATGGGCGTGACCCTCTTCTGCTGTCGAAGGAGAGGACTCAGACTGACAGAAGACAGTATTCATTTGCACAACACATCTATAGACTACTGCCACACTTGGTACACCACACTGAAGGATCTTCTCAGAGGTACACACACACACACACGCACACACACACACACACATGCACACACACACACGCACACACACACACGCACACACACACACACACACAGTCCGGGGTTTTTTGTCTTCTTTTAACGGGTCAATATTGACTCATCAAACAGAACATTTACCCTTCATGGCTGCACAATCCATCCTTACCATGTAACAACACAGTCCACATCTGAACTGAGGAGAGTCAGCTGACGAGGAGGAGACAGACATCCCCATGTAGTTATACGATACAGACAGACAGACAGACAGAAGGACAGAGAGACAGAGAGAGAGAGAGAGAGAGAGAGAGAGAGAGACGGTTAAAGAGATCAGCATGATGAGCAGAAAAGGCGCTTTGTGCCAGCTAAGCCATTGTTTCCCAGCGGACAGCGTGAGGTGGCCTACGTAGTGGTGTTACTACTTTTGTTGTCGTGGACAGTTTGGGTGTCCTGCTCTACTGCAACACTCAAAGTTCCAACTATTGGAACTTTAACCCCATTTGCCGTTGGCCTTCCAAAATGGTCCAGTCAGACTACAGCTTTCTGTGACATAGACAATATCGATGACTTGCTCCAACATTGAGAAGCTAATGATTAGCATGTCTGAGTTTCCTGAGCTATACACGTAGCATCAATGTGAACTGAGTGATGATGAACTCTTCAGGTATCAAACTGAGTGATGATGAGCTCTTCAGGTATCAAACTGAGTCATGATGAGCTCTTCAGGTATCAAACTGAGTCATGATGAGCTCTTCAGGTATCAAACTAAGTCATGATGAACTCTTCAGGTATCAAACTGAGTCATGATGAGCTCTTCAGGTATCAAACTGAGTAATGATGAGCTCTTCAGGTATCACACTGAGTCATGATGAGCTCTTCAGGTATCAAACTGAGTAATGATGAGCTCTTCAGGTATCACACTGAGTCATGATGAGCTCTTCAGGTATCAAACTGAGTCATGATGAGCTCTTCAGGTATCAAACTGAGTCATGATGAGCTCTTCAGGTATCTTGGAGTAATCCAATTTGCGACAGATTTGGTGCTCAATTGATATTTCAACCAGTCCATTCAAAAGGTCTCATGACGTTGACGATCGCAGATAGTTCTTTGCAAGTTTGAGACTTGAAGAACTCCTCTCTCCTGTTGTCATGGTTCCACAACAGTTAATAATAATAAGTGCAGGGCAACGCTAAGATCTGGATACAAATCCAGTGAAAATACTCGTTTGAATATTTTAATAAAATACCCTGCTCTTGGCAAAGCAATCGATTATTCAATGATTGTGCTCTTTGTTTTTGCAAAGCTTGTCATGGAGCGGCGCCACCGGTGGTCTGGCATACTGGGCAATTGCCCAGTTTGCCCAGCGCTTCCACTGACCCTCTTGCATTGGAACAGACCTAGCAAGTTGCTTATCATATTGCCAGTCTGTCATTCTACCTACTAGCATGCCAAGTTATTAACTGAGTTGAAATAGAATGTGTTCAGTCCAATGTATAAAACATGCTGGCTAGTTTTACTGGGGAGGCAGGGGTTCTGTGTAGTAAAACATGTATTAAACATGCTGGCTAGTTTTACTGGTGAGGCAGTGGTTCTGTGTAGTAAAACATGTATTAAACATGCTGGCTAATTTTACTGGTGAGGCAGTGGTTCTGTGTAGTAAAACATGGATTAAACATGCTGGCTAGTTTTACTGGGGAGGCAGTGGTTCTGTGTAGTAACACATGTATAAAAAATGTTGGCTAGTTTTACTGGGGAGGCAGTGGTTCTGTGTAGTAAAACATGTATAAAACATGCTGGCTAGTTTTACTGGTCAGGTGGTGGTTCTGTGTAGTAAAACATGTATTAAACATGCTGGCTAATTTTACTGGTGAGGCAGTGGTTCTGTGTAGTAAAACATGTATTAAACATGCTGGCTAGTTTTACTGGTGAGGCAGTGGTTCTGTGTAGTAACACATGTATAAAAAATGTTTTCTAGTTTTACTGGTCAGGTGGTGGTTCTGTGTAGTGACACATGTATAACATCTGTTGGTTGGTTTTACTGGTCAGGCGGTGGTTCTGTATATTAAAACATATAAAACAAGTTGGCTAGTTTTACTGGTAGTTCTATGTAGTAAAAAATGCATGTTGGCTAGTTTTAATGTGTAGTAGGATAATTGACCTTTCGCAAAGTCCCGCCCCCCTTAGTTACTGTTGCTATGCCCGTCAAGCATTTCAGAACTATCCAGGAAGTAGCCGGAAAACACCAAAACATGAAGGAATAAATCAGCGCATTGTGTGGGTAAAAGTAACAGTAATAATACGTTAGCTGTATTAGCTATCAATAATAGCTAGTAGCCAGCTTAGCTTGGAGCAGACAGGTATTTTTGTTCATTTTGGATGGATTAAGCTGGCCATGGGGTCTGCTATACTGCGAAATCTATTGCCCACATTGCGCTTCTTGGGTTCTGGGTTTCGAGAAGGGAAAGAGAATTACACCCCCTCCAAACTTTTCAGATATCTAGTATCCGATTTGCAGATCCCATAGGCCCACCGTTTCAGCATTTTGTTGTGTGTTTGAAAGCTTGATGGATCGTTGCTAAGGTCAGATTGGACAAGCATCGTTCTGGGGCGGTACTTTGCGAAAGATCAATTGTTTATAATACATGTTGGCTAGTTTTAGTGTGTAGTAGGATACGTGTTTATAATACATGTTGGCTAGTTTCAGTGTGTAGTAAGATAAATGTTTATAATACATGCTGGCTAGTTTTAGTGTGTTGTAGGATAATTGTTTATAATACATGTTGGCTAGTTTTAGTGTGTTGTAGGATAATTGTTTATAATACATGTTGGCTAGTTTTAGTGTGTTGTAGGATAATTGTTTATAATACATGTTGGCTAGTTTTAGTGTGTAGTAGGATAAGTGTTTATAATACATGTTGGCTAGTTTTAGTGTGTAGTAGGATAAGTGTTTATAATACATGCTGACTAGTTTTAGTGTGTTGTAGGATAATTGTTTATAATACATGCTGGCTAGTTTTAGTGTGTAGTAAGATAATTGTTTATAATACATGCTGGCTAGTTTTAGTGTTGTAATAACCTCAAAGAATGAAACAGTGAGACCAAGGTAATGGGTAAACTAGCAACATGTTTACTTTGATAACCGGCAGACACATACAGGGCATGATCTTACTCTTCGCTGGCCGAGCGTTCTGACTTCCTTACTAAGTAACCCTGTCCTCCACCTAGTGGTTGAACTGGAAAGTAACATTCCCTCCCACTTAAGATATAACATAAGCATTGTAAGCAGAACTCCAACAGTTTCTCTAAGCTAAAACAATAATAATAATAAAAAAACAACTCTCACATGGCCTATACCTTCTCTATCTCCTTCTGGTTGATTTGAACTAAACAGTCACCATTTACCATGCAATTCACTAACAGTGATGCCACCTTAAAACAGGTATTATCTCCTCATGCAGTTAAACGGGAAGTATCTCCATAGATAGCTTAGGTAAATATCACCAGGTACGCATCATTTATTGTCTGTTCTACAGTGCAAAGTCTTTCAGGTGGCTTGGCAGCTTTGTGAGTCTTTTTGTACGTCGGACACTTTGAGTGGCATCACTGCTCCCTTTCAGTTGTGCAGTATCTGGTGGCTGCCTCTGGGCACTGACCTGAGTATCTGACTCGGAGCTTGGATTTCCTTCAGTGGGTTGTGGTTGCCAAGGGAGATCCACCGGTTGTGGTGACGACACGACAGCAGTACCAGGAGCGTGGGTGCTTGGCTCCTCAAATACATCCAGCCCTTCTGCTGTCTCTTCACGCCCGGACAGGATCTGGTCCACATGTCGGCGGACCACTCTACCATCTGCCAGCATGACCTTATATGAGACAGGACCTGTTTCTGACAATGAATCCTGGGACCCACCTCGGTCCGTGGCTGAAACTCCTTGTCATGACAGCGTCTCCTGCCCTGAACCCTCTGTCCTTTGTATTTTTGTCGTGCTGGTCTTTCTGTTTTCTTTGTCTGGTTTCTATTTTCCTGTTTAGGTCTGGGTGTAATAAGTCCAGAGTGGAGTGCAGCTTCCTCCCCAACAGCATCTCAGCTGGGGAGAGACCTGTGGTGGACTGTGGCGTTATCCTGTAGCTGAACAAGACCCATGACACCTTAGCTGACAAGCTGCCCTCAGCGCTTTTTTTTAATCATCTCTTTAAATGTTTGAACAGCCCGCTCGACCAGTCCATTTGACGACGGGTGGTAGGAAGCAGCCGTCACGTGCACTATTCGGTTTTTTCTCATAAATTCTTCCAGTACTAACAACACATGTGGCATTGTCACTCGCCACCATTTCAGGGATGCCCTGGTTGCTGAAGCTTTGGTGCAGGCAGTCTATGGTAGTGGTGGATGTGGCGCCATTCACAGGATACACATCCATCCATTTGGAGTGTGCATCGATGATTACGAGGAACCTTTCCTCCATAAATGGTTCTGCATAAGCCATATACAGTCTCCTCCATGGCTTGTCAGGCCACTCCCAAGGGTGGAGAGGAGTAGCTGCTGATGCCTTTCTGTGTGCCAGACATGCGCTGCATGTTTTGACTAGGTGTTCTATGTCTGCATCTAGCTTTGGCCACCATATATAACGCCGTGCCAGGGCTTTCATCTGGGAGACCCCAGGATGGCTTTGATGAAGCTGCTCTAAGAACATTTGTCTGGCTGGCTGTGGAATAATCACTCGTGCTCCCCACAACACGCACCCATCCTGAACGCTGAGTTTTGCCCCTCTCACCGTGTATGGTGCAAAGTCCCCCTCTGTTTGATGTGGCCACCCCCTTACCACATATTCACGTACTCTGGCTAGTACTGGATCTTTACTCGTCAGTGCCTTTACCTGTTCAGCTGTCACTGGTGTTGTGTCCATTTCCTCAAACACCAGCACTCTGTCCTCCGGTGCTGTAGTGATGGGCGTGTGCTGGAGGGGCAGTCGGCTTAAAGCGTCTGCGTTGCTGTGGTCTTTCCCTGCCTTGTAGACAATGGCATATTCATATGCCCTCAAGGTCACTGTCCACATCTGTACTTGTGGTGACACCATGTGTGGAACAGCCTTAACTTCACTGAACAGGGAAAGCAGTGGTTTATGGTCTGTGCAAATGGTGAACTTACGACCATAGATGTATTTGTGGAACTTCTGCACCCCAAACATTACTGCTAAACCCTCTTTGCCCAATCGGGAGTAATTCCTTTCCGCCGGTGTCAGAGTTCTGGACATAAACCCTATTGGTCTCTCTGTTCCATCTCTCATTTTGTGAGACAGCACCGCGCTGACCCCATAGGGTGATGCATCACATGAGAGGATGAGTTCTTTCTCTCTGTCGTATAGTGCACTAGCAACCTGGATGACTGCATGAGTTTCTTTGACCGTTCGAATGCGTCCTCCTGGTCTTTTCTCCACTCCCAGCATGTGTCTTTTCTCAGGAGTTAGTTAATGCCGTTGACAAGTTGGGCAGAAACCTGTTGTAGTAGTTCAGCAGTCCCAGGTATGCCCTCAACTCTGTCAAATTAGTTGGTGCCGCTGCTTCCTGGATTGCTTCTACTTTGTTTTTTAGTGGGTGGAGTCCTGTTGTATCCACTCTGTGACCCAGGAATTCCGCCTCTGTTCCCATGGAGCAGCATTTGGTCCTCTTTAGATGCAGGCCTGCAGCATCCAGTCTGTGCAGCACTTCTGCCAACGTCTCCAGGTGTTGTTGGTCATTGCAGCCTGTCAGGAGGATATCGTCTAAATACACTGCCACGTTTGAAACCCCTTGAAGCACTGATTCGATAGTTCGTTGGAAGATAGCTGGGCTGGACAACACTCCGAAAGGTAAGCGTGTGTATGTAAACAGCCCCTTGTGTGTGTTTACGATCACCAGCTTCTTTGCTTCCTCATCTAATGGAATTTGTAAGTATACATGGCTCATGTCTAGATTTGTGAATTTCTGTCCTCCTGCCAGATTTTCAAAGAGATCCTCTTTCTTTTGGATTGGGTATTGCTCTAGCTTGGATACTCTATTCACCGTCAGTTTATAATTGCCACATGTTCATATTGAGTTGTTGGGTTTCTGTACTGGCACTATAGGCGCTGCGAATTCTTCATATTTGACTGGCTCAATGATTTTCTCTTTTAACAGCCGGTCTAACTCTGGTTCAACTCTCAGTTTCATGGCATATGGCACAGGTCTTGGTTTGAAAACTCTTGGTGTCGCCTCTTTGTCTACATGGATCTTAGGTGGGGGGCCCTTAAATGTACCAAGTTCCTCTTTGAACACATCCTCATGTCTTGCCAGCACCTCCTGTAATGTCAACTGGTTCCCTTCCCCGACCTGATTTACTGCCACCCTCCAGTCTATGTTCAGGTCTTTTATCCAGCCCCTGCCTAACAGGTTTGGTCCTGTGCCTGAGACTACAACGACTGGAAGCTGTTGTGTGACACCCCTGTATTGTACGGTGACTCTAGCAACCCCTAACACCTTTACTCTGGCTCCTGTGTAAGTTTTGAGCTTCAGGGAACATTTCTCTAATTCTGGAACTTTTGCATTGTTGTCCCATGTCTTTGAGTATTCTGACCTTGTCATTAAGGTTACACTGCACCCCGTGTCAACCTCAAAATGTACCTCTGATTTATTCAACTGCAGCTGTAATGTGATGAGGGGCACTTCTGGTATTTTCTCCGAAACACTGAACATTGTGAACACTTCTTCCTCTTCTTCTGCTTCCCCTGTCAGCTTGTCCGCTGATGTGATGTGCTCCCTGACTCATCCTTACTCCCTTTTTGGTTCCCCCCTTCCCTTTGAACTCGGGTTTCTCTGGGGGTGAGGTAACCCGTCATGCCCTCCTTATGTGCCCTTTTTTCCGCAACTATGACACTTTTCATTTGCAAAGCGGCACTCACTTGCCATGTGGTTTCCGCTGCATCTGTAACACTGCCGCCGTTGTTCGTCCCTGGAACTACGCGTGTTTACTTTGTGCACACTCATCATTGCTTCCCGCTACCATCAGCACTAGTATCTACACATTTCCCTTGCAACTCAAGGACATCCTTCTTTGCAGTCTCAATGGCTCGAGCAACGGTCGAGCAAGGGTCAATGCTTTCTCAAAGGTACTAAGCTCAGTCTGGGATAATAATCTACGCTGGATGTGGTCATCATTCACTCCACAGACCAGCCTAACCCTTAGCATTTGCGCAACATAGTCCATAAGTGACTCACCCTTGTGCCTGTTTGTTGAATCAAATTTAAACCGCTGCACGAGCTCTGATGGCCTGGGGTTGAAATGCGCCTTCAGCAAGTCCACAATGTCCTGGAACGACTTCTCCCCTGGCAACACCGGACCGAGGAGATTTCTCGCCAGACTGTAAGTTTGGGCACCCATGGAACTGGGCAAAATGGACTTTTTGATGGCGCCATCGGTAATCTCATTAGCAATAAACAAAATGTCCCAATGTTTCCACATATTGCTCCCATGACTGCGACTCAGTCTCAAAAGCAGCGACCGTTCCCACCGTCACCATGTCCCGTCTCAGGTAGCGGTAGCCCCGCGCTAGCTAGCCACCTTCACTCGGTGCTAAAACGTCCAGGAACACCGGATATGCTTGTTTTTCCAGGACTCCGTTTACCTCGTCACCGGATGTAATAACCTCCAACAATGAACCAGTGAGACCAAGGTAATGGGTAACCTAGGAATATCTTTACTTTGATAACCGGCAGACAGATACAGGGCATGATTTTACTCTTCGAGCGCCTAGTGTTCTGACGTCCTTACTAAGTAACCCTGTGCGTCACCTAGTGGTTCAACTGGAATATAACAAGTGTGTAGTAGGATAATTGTTTGTAAAACATGTTGTCTAATTTTAGTGCGTAGTAGGATAATTGTTTATAATACCTGCTGGCTAGTTTCAGTGTGTAGTAGGACAATTGTTTATAATACATGTTGGCTAGTTTCAGTGTGTAGTAAGATAATTGCTTATAATACATGCTGGCTAGTTTTAGTGTGTAGTAGGATAATTGTTTATAATACATGTTGGCTAGTTTTAGTGTGTAGAAGGATAATTGTTTATAATACATGCTGGCTAGTTTCAGTGTGTAGTAAGATAGTTGTTTATATTATCTGATTGCTAGTTTTATTGCGTAGTAAGATAATTGTTTGTACTATCTGTTGGCTAATTTTAGTGTATTGTAGGATATTTTTTTTATAATACATTCTGGCTAGTTTTAGTGTGTAGTTGGATAAGTGTATATAATACATGTTGGCTAGTTTCAGTGTGTAGTAAGATAATTGTTTATAATAAATGCTGGCTAGTTTTAGTGTGTAGTAGGATAATTGTTCATAATAAATGTTGGCTAGTTTTAGTGTGTAGTAGGATATTTTTTTATAATAAATGCTGGCTAGTTTTAGTATGTAGTAGGATACTTTTTTATAATAAATGCTGGCTAGTTTTAGTGTGTAGTAGGATAATTTTTATAATAAATGCTGGCTAGTTTTAGTGTGTAGTAGGATAATTGTTTATAAGTCGCTGTTAGAACAGCTCTCATCCATGCGGTGCTTCTTTATTCTGCAGGATTAATATGGGATGGAAATGGAGCTACTGTCATAGTGATTAGTGATTCAGTTACATCAGTCAGGAGGTGTAATCTCTGCTAATCTACACACACACACACACACACACACACACACACACACACACACACACACACACACACACACACACACACACACACACACACACACACCACTACGCAGTGGTCAGTAACGTGTTGTCAGCAGTGTCTACTGGACAGATTAGCTGTAATACTGTCTACACGGCAACATGACGTCTTTATTTTGTTTTTTACTTGTGTCTGTGTGTGTGTGGGGGTGGGGACCAGTGGTCATCAACCCTTGTGATGTCCTGGGCCACTTTTACAAAGTAAAAAAAATCACAGACCTGAGTGCCACTTCATTTTCATAATTTATTATCTGAATTTATTATCTCTTTATTTATCTATTTATCTATTTATGTATTTTTTGCTGCTTGTCTCTCCGTCTAGATCCTCATGCCAAAAGATCTGTGCTGCACACACACACACACACACACACACACACTTTATTATTTGTGCAAATGTATGAATATTACTAGGGCACAAAAAAAAGAAAAGAAAATGAATGCCGTCTGATTAATCCAGTGTGTTGATGCATCTCAGTACTGCAGGTAAGAGAATCCAGATCTCAGCACTGCAGGTAAGAGAATCCAGATCTCAGTACTGCAGGTAAGAGAATCCAGATCTCAGTACTGCAGACTGACGAGCACGTGCTTTACACTTCACCACACCTTTGATTCTTTCGTGTAGTTTGTCTAGCACATCGTTTCGCATTGCTGAAGGTATTACGAGCCTTGTGTCTGTCTTCCAGCAGTAAGTCATCTTTCACTGTGAGTGTAGATCGCTCTGGCTGGTAGCATTTCAGTACCGGTTCCTGTTTTGCACTGCACTGGCCGTCCTTCCGTGCACAGCGTCATGACACATGAGCAGACACTGTCAGCTTTCTGCTGCTCTTTCAGGTTTTCTATATATGTGGGACTGACAGGCAGGCTTTGCATGATACAGTCCATGTAAATGTTGGTGCTTTCCATCAACTCCTGATCTTCTGTGGACATGCAAACTTTCACGGGTGAGTGTGACAGTGTGTCAGCTGTCCGAAGTGACTTTCCTGGCATGTGCATGATGGACCATGAGTAGCGCATCAGCCTCATCCTGAAGCGCTGGATCCCATGGTTGGGATCCAAGTAGTCTGAGGAGCGGTTTATGATTGGTCTCCTGGCAGAAATGTTTCCTTATGATGAAATCCCAGAACCGCTCACAGGTCCAAGTGAAGCCCATGGTTTCTTCCTCTACCTGTGTGTACAGCTGTTCAGTTGAAGTGAGTGACTACGATGCATAAACCACGTTTCCATTTGTCCTCCCATCTCTGGAGAAGAACACCTCCCAAGCCATACAATGATGCATCAGCTGACTCTCGTGGCTCTGTTTGGGTCGTCCATGGCCAGCACAGGGGGAGAAGACAGCGCTTCCTTCAGCACTGTAAGTTATGTACAGTAGTCTGGATGATTGTATGCCCGCCTGGCCAGCAGGTGGAGCCATGGAGGCACCAATCTCAGTAATATGAGGCGCATAGATGACGTCATCATGCAGCGCAGGCGATTCAGAACGGTGCAAAGAAACGAAGCACATGGTTGCGTGGAGTTGAGCTCCCGAACAATACAACGGTTAATTAAATGCGATAAAGTGGAAACGTTGTAAGTACACTGTTTTGTAATTGTATGTGGATTCCGAGTATTATATACAAATGTTAGATCGAGTTTGAATGTTTGTACAAAGCTAAATGAGCTCGGTAGATTCTTGTATAATCGCCAGACTGAGCTAATAGCAGTAGCTATTGTGTTGTTATGACAACGCATGTAAAATGCCGATAATATTGTTTGTTTTCTTATTAGCGATGTGAATACCATTTGACGCATTGTAAATTGTATTCGGTAACGTTAGTATATTTCTGCGAACGCCGAGTAAATATCTACTAATCTGATGTTAAGAAAAATCTATAAGTGCGTGGTGCACGTGGTAATTGAACTAAATGGAAATGTATGTATGTTCATGCAGGTTGAACCAGCTTCATCACAGCTTCATCACAGCTTCATTACAGCTTCATCACAGCTCATTATAGCTTCATCACAGCTCATTACAGCTTCATTACAGCTTCATCACAGCTTCATTACAGCTTCATCACAGCTCATTACAGCTTCATCACAGCTTCATCACAGCTTCATCACAGCTCATTACAGCTTCATCACAGCTCATTACAGCTTCATTACAGCTTCATCACAGCTCATTACAGCTTCATCACAGCTCATTACAGCTTCATCACAGCTTCATCACAGCTTCATTACAGCTTCATCACAACTCATCACAGCTCAGTACTGCACGTGTACAGCACGTGTATGGTCCCACAGCCGTGGTCAGCATCTCGTCATTCGGCACGCTGGTGTTCAGCAAGCTGTGTGTACAGCTAGCCGTGTATCAGTCAACCAAACGACCAGCTTATGTTAGCTCATGTACAGTTTGGAAACAGCTAATGTTAGCTTGTGTACAGAAGGAAATACTTTGTCAACGAACATTTGTGTCATCTCGTCATTTATGGGCTGCGTTCACAACACCACTAATACTCAACAATTGCGACAGATAGTAAATCGGTGTCAGTCCAAACGTTTTTAGTTCAAACGTTTACAAGCACCCTAAATGCTGTTACCTGGTCCACAACCCAGACCCAGCAGTTTTTCTTAAGAGAGGAGGTCGCGGAGTGGCTTGTCTTTTTCTGCTAGCTGGGGAATGAACTTTCCCAGCTGATTGACCAACAGAGAAAACTCCTCAACTCGCTCATATTTGTGGGCTCTTCATCTCCGTGATGGCCTCCGTCTTTTTTGGGTCAGGGCGTATGCCCACAGTTGTAATGATGTGACCTAAGAAGACCACCTCACGCTTGGAAAGTATGGAAAGTCAAATCAGCATGACCAAGCAATCGAGAGCACTTGAACCTTAAAGGTTAGTTGGTCATCAATCATGACACCCAGGTTTCAGGCAGACTTTGTGGCCGTGAGTTGATCTGGGGTCGATATTGATCTGTTGTTGTAAGGATGGACTGGCTGGGATGACAAGGAGCTCAGTCTTAGATAGGTTAAGCTGAAGGTGGCTTTCTTTCATCCGCGCAGATATCAGCAAGGCATGATGACATCCGTGAGGTCATCTGGCAGGAGTGATAGGAAGAGCTGGGTATCGTCAGCATAGCAGTGGTATGAGAAACCGTGGGAGTGGATGATTGCATCAAGTGTGGTAGTGTATATTGAGAA
Source organism: Lampris incognitus (assembly GCF_029633865.1). NCBI lineage: Eukaryota > Metazoa > Chordata > Actinopteri > Lampriformes > Lampridae > Lampris > Lampris incognitus. The sequence continues at coordinate 58,660,707 of NC_079221.1, forward strand.
ACGAAGGGGATCGAGCACTGACCCTTGACACACCTGTGGATAAGCCGTGCGGTTTGAGCATGTCTCCTCTCCAAGATACTCTAAACAATCTCCCTGAGGACATGAACCAACAGAGGGCAGATCCTGAGAAACCAAGCTCAGTGAGCAATAAAGCTGAGGACTGACCAGCAGCTCTAGCCAAACGTAGTGATTCCATTACCGACAGGAGCGCAGTCTTGGTAGAGTGACCCCGTCAGCGGAATCGGCTGTACTACATTGTCCCTAGGGATGAATGTGTGTGTGTGTGTGTGTGTGTGTGTGTGTGTGTGTGTGTGATGGCCTGATGGTCCAGATAATGGATGGATGGATGGATTATGTGTCAGGTGGAAGAGGCCTGGAGTTAGATTGTAACCTGCAGAAGGTCCAGTGAAGAAACCTCAACTGGAATGTGACAAGAAGTTAGATGCTTTGTACCATGTAGCTGTTTTCTCAGAAGGAGGTTCTGTAACCCTGATGTAACCCTGATGTAATCCTGATGTAATCCTGATGTAACCCTGATGTAACCCTGATGTAACCCTGAGGTAACCCTGATGTAATCCTGATGTAACCCTGTTGTAACCCTGATGTAATCCTGATGTAACCCTGATGTAACCCTGATGTAATCCTGATGTAACCCTGATGTAACCCTGATGTAATCCTGATGTAACCCTGGTGTAACCCTGATGTAACCCGGATGTAATCCTGATGTAACCCTGATGTAATCCTGATGTAATCCTGATGTAACCCTGATGTAACCCTGGTGTAACCCTGATGTAACCCGGATGTAATCCTGATGTAACCCTGATGTAACCCTGATTGTAACCCTGATGTAATCCTGATGTAACCCTGATGTAATCCTGATGTAACCCTGATGTAACCCTGATGTAATCCTGATGTAATCCTGGTGACCTTTTTTGGTGGTTTCCCCTCTCCAGCAATGAGAAAAGCAATAAACATTTTTTGGTTTCAGAATTTCCTGTATTGTCATTTGGTTCATGTGACAAAGTGTGTGTGTGTGGTAATGGAGTGTCTCACAGCTCTGAAAGCTGCTGGGTCAGAGAGCTGCTTCTGCCCTGTGATCCTGGTGTTCACCGGGTTAGGAGAGCGGTTCAACTGATCCACCATCCTCAGACAAGAGAATCCAGCGTAGTTTCACGTTAGCTAGCTAGCTAACCATGGATCCTGCCTCGCAGAAGAGATCCCTGGCGTCGGTGCGGTTGTTTATTCTCCGTAACGTGGGAGCGTATGTAGCCTTGTGGAGGGAGTCTTGACTGGAGTGCTTGGAGGAACCGACAGTGGGACCACTGAGGCCTCTGTCTGGTGGAACCTTTTTAAATGTGCTTGTGTTTCTGAGGGCAGTGCAGACGCCCGCTGCTGACACATGTTCCGATTTCCCAGGGACAGAAGAAAACGTCGCACAATAAGGGGAGTGGCCTAGCTGACACTTAAACCACAATAGCAGCCCCCCCTCTCTGTCTCTCTCCCTCTTCCCCCCTCTTTCGCTCTCTCTCTCTCTCTCTCTTCCCCCCGTCTCACTCTCTCTCTCAAATTCAAATCTCAAATGGCTTTATTGGCATGAACAGAAAACATGCCATTGCCAAAGCAGTTTGCAAAAGACTGAAACGTGACATCACATATTAAACACACCTCACATTCACATGACATCACACATTAATACATAGGAGTCATCACATGAGCATGCTCCATATCTCTGCCCACCGAAGCAGTCGACCCCTTTTTCCCTCCCTGCCCTACTGTACAGTGCAACACATGCCACACGGTTGAATGCAGTGACTCAGCAGCAGCAGCAGCAGCAGCAGCATGTGGTATCTTGGGGGTCTCACAGTGGTTGGGAGGCCCGCAGGCTGGGGCAGCAGATACGTATGAGATGCTGTTCCTTCACCAGGAGACCTGCCAGGTTCTCCTCTGGGCTTAGCAGTAGGAGGTTTGGTGTTTTCTTGGCTGTTTCCCCGAAGTGGACGTGTCTTACTGAGGAGAACTTCTCACAGTGGAGGAGGAGGAGGTGCATCTCTGTTTCTACCTCCCCTGTCCAGCAGTGACCACATATACTACGCTCCTCTCTGGGCAGCCATGTTGGTCTGTGTCTTCCTGTTTCTATAGCCAGCTGGAGGTCACTGAGCCTGTATGTGGTCAGGGTCCATCTCTGCTTCGTATCTCTGACAGAGTGGAGGTACTCGGCCAGTCTCTATTCTCTGTTTAGGGTCAGATAACAGTCTAGTCTGCTCTGGGTTTTAGTTTCATTTCTCCAATGTTCCACATACAGATCTTTTGACTGATTCATAACTTGTGTTATTCTGCTGTGTTTTGAGGCGGTGCTGATGGAGCCTGGCTGGTTAGCTTCCCCATCAGCTGGCTGAGGGGACTGTTTACAGGGTTCAGCTCTTGGGTTGTTAATGCCTGGAATGGAAGGGTGTCTTTTGGGCTTGACTTTAGATGCATCCAGAATGTTATGGCCCGTGTTTGGATGTTTAGCAGTAGTGGGAAACGCCCCGGTTCTGCTCGGCAGGCCTTATTTGGTGTCTTCCTCTGAACATTGAATATTTTCCTGCAGAATTCAGTGTGGAGGGCCTCTATCGGGTGTTTGTCCCATGAGCCATGCTCCAATCCACTGAGCGGGCCCCAGACCTCACTACCATACAAAGCTATGGAAGTGAGGTCTCTCTCCCCCCCCTCTCCTCCCCCTCCCTCTCTCTCTTCCCCCTCCCTCCCCCCCCCCCCTCTCTCTTTCTCTCTCTCTTCCCCCTCCCCCCTCTCTCTCTTCCCCCTCCCCCTCCCTCTCTCTCCCCCCTCTCTCTCTTTCTCTCTCTCTCTTCCCCCCCTCTCTCTCTTCCCCCTCCCTCTCTCTCTCCTTCCCCCCTCTCTTGCTGTCTGTCTCTCTCTCAATTCAATTCAGTTCAATTCAAATCAACTCTCTCTCTCTCTTCCCCCCCCCTCTCTCTCTGTCTCTCTCTCTCTCTCTCCCCCTCTCTCTGTCTCTCTCTGTCTCTCTCTCTCCCCCCTCTATCTCTCTCTCTCTCCCCCTCTCTGTCAGTATTCAATATGTGCTTTATTGACATGACATAGGTTTGTGTATGTGTCTCTCTGTCTCTCCCTCTCTCCCCCTCTTCCCCCCTCTCTCTCCCTCTCTCTCTGTCTCTCCCTCTCGTTCTCTCTTCCCCCCCCCCCTCTGTCACGCGCGCCATCTTCCCCGTAGACCATGGCATTGCTCTGACATATTGGCGCTAGACATCTGTCTGTCTAGCCATGTGTCCATCCATCAAACCAGATTACCCATGAGGCCATGGGGTGCACGCCCCTCAAAGTCACAACATTTTAAATATATTGCTCTGGCTTCAGCTCACAGAGAATATATGCTAGGTACGCACACACAGCCTGCCTTCATGGGTTGTGTGTCAACTTGTATGGTCACACTACACATCAAACTGTCCCTGCTATTGTGGGCTGGGGGGGTGGGGGTGGGGGGGTCCAGGGGTCCAGCCGGCGGTGTGGCTCCCAGTGTCAATACGTAGTTGATATGTGGACACTAAACCTCTTTCCTAGCTAAATGTCACCGTGAAAAAGGTTGTGCAATTCAGTTGCATTGTGGTCCAAAATGTCCCTTTGTACATGTGGAGCGTGTAGGTGAGCGGTGCGTGCTTACTCCTGGCCTCGACATGCACTCGCACTATTCAGCCGCACAATGAGGGAGCAGAGCAGGCCTGCAGGACACTTCCTCTGGGTTCTACGTGGGATATTGTGCTCCGCTGTGGCTGGCCAGCAGTGGCAGAAGCAGGTGGTTTGGAGGGGGGCTGAAGGCTTAACTGCTCACACCGGCTCCATAGTGTGTGTGGAGACGTCTCTGCAGAAGGTCAGGTGGTCCTTTCACAGTGACAGCAGTATTATTCCTCTCAGGCCAGGATGACCGAGGTCAAAGGTCAGACAAAATATAAAATAACACTGAAGTGGACCAGTATCACACCAACCTCCACGTACTAACATCCATCAACCTCTATCTATCTACCAACTTCTAGCTATCTCTCAACCTCTATCTACCACCTTCTATCTATCTCTCAACCTCTATCTACCAACTTCTAGCTATCTCTCAACCTCTATCTACCACCTTCTATCTATCTCTCAACCTCTATCTACCAACTTCTAGCTATCTCTCAACCTCTATCTACGACCTTCTATATATCTCTCAACCTCTATCTACCACCTTCTATCTATCTCTCAACCTCTATCTACCACCTTCTATCTATCTCTCAACCTCTATCTACCACCTTCTATCTATCTCTCAACCTCTATCTATCTACCACCTTCTATCTATCTCTCAACCTATCTACCACCTTCTATCTATCTCTCAACCTATCTACCACCTTCTATCTATCTCTCAACCTCTATCGCCACCTTCTATCTATCGCTCAACCTCTATCTATCTACCACCTTCTATCTATCTCTCAACCTCTATCTATCTACCACCTTCTATCTATCTCTCAACCTCTATCTGTCTACCACCTTCTATCTATCTCTCAACCTTTATCTACCACCTTCTATCTATCTCTCAACCTCTATCTATCTACCACCTTCTATCTATCTCTCAACCTCTATCTACCACCTTCTATATATTGCTCAACCTCTATCTACCACCTTCTATCTATCTCTCTACCTCTATCTATCTACCACCTTCTATCTATCTCTCTACCTCTATCTATCTACCACCTTCTATATATCTCTCAACCTCTATTTATCTACCACCTTCTATCTATCTCTCAACCTCTATCTATCTACCACCTTCTATCTATCTCTCAACCTCTATCTATCTACCACCTTCTATCTATCTCTCAACCTCTATCTACCACCTTCTATCTCTCAGCCTCTATCTATCTACCACCTTCTATCTATCTCTCAGCCTCTATCTATCTACCACCTTCTATCTATCTCTCAACCTCTATCTATCTACCACCTTCTATATATCTCTCAGCCTCTATCTATCTACCACCTTCTATCTATCTCTCAACCTCTATCTACCACTTTCTATCTATCTCTCAACCTCTATCTATCTACCACCTTCTATATATCTCTCAACCTCTATCTACCACCTTCTATATATCGCTTAACCTCTATCTATATACCACCTTCTATCTATCTCTCAACCTCTATCTACCACCTTCTATATATCGCTCAACCTCTATCTACCACCTTCTATCTATCTCTCAACCTCTTCTATCTACCACCTTCTATATATCTCTCAACCTCTATCTATCTACCACCTTCTATCTATCTCTCAACCTCTATCTACCACCTTCTATCTATCTCTCAACCTCTAGCTATCTACCACCTTCTATCTATCTCTCAACCTCTATCTATCTACCACCTATCTATCTCTCAACCTCTATCTACCACCTTCCATCTATCTCTCAGCCTCTATCTATCTACCACCTTCTATCTATCTCTCAACCTCTATCTATCTACCACCTTCTATCTATCTCTCAACCTCTATCTACCACCTTCTATCTATCAACTCTATCTATCTACCAACTTCTATCTATCTCTCAACCTCTATCTACCACCTTCTATCTATCTCTGAACCTCTATCTATCTACCACCTTCTATCTATCTCTCAACCTCTATCTATCTACCACCTTCTATCTATCTCTCAACCTCTATCTACCAACTTCTAGCTATCTCTCAACCTCTATCTACCACCTTCTATCTATCTCTCAACCTCTATCTACCACCTTCTAGCTATCTCTCAACCTCTATCTACCACCTTCTATCTATCTCTCAACCTCAATCTACCACCTTCTACCTATCTCTCAACCTCTATCTACCACCTTCTATCTATCTCTCAACCTCTATCTACCACCTTCTATTTATCTCTCAACCTCTATCTACCAACTTCTAGCTATCTCTAAACCTCTATCTACCACCTTCTATATATCTCTCAACCTCTATCTACCACCTTCTATCTATCTCTCAACCTCAATCTACCACCTTCTACCTATCTCTCAACCTCTATCTACCAACTTCTATCTATCTCTCAACCTCTATCTACCACCTTCTATCTATCTCTCAACCTCTATCTACCACCTTCTATCTATCTCTCAACCTCTATCTATCTACCACCTTCTATCTATCTCTCAACCTATCTACCACCTTCTATCTATCTCTCAACCTATCTACCACCTTCTATCTATCTCTCAACCTCTATCGCCACCTTCTATCTATCGCTCAACCTCTATCTATCTACCACCTTCTATCTATCTCTCAACCTCTATCTATCTACCACCTTCTATCTATCTCTCAACCTCTATCTGTCTACCACCTTCTATCTATCTCTCAACCTTTATCTACCACCTATCTATCTCTCAACCTCTATCTATCTACCACCTTCTATCTATCTCTCAACCTCTATCTACCACCTTCTATATATTGCTCAACCTCTATCTACCACCTTCTATCTATCTCTCAACCTCTATCGATCTACCACCTTCTATATTTCTCTCAACCTCTATTTATCTACCACCTTCTATCTATCTCTCAACCTCTATCTATCTACCACCTTCTATCTATCTCTCAACCTCTATCTATCTACCACCTTCTATCTATCTCTCAACCTCTATCTACCACCTTCTATCTATCAACTCTATCTATCTACCAACTTCTATCTATCTCTCAACCTCTATCTACCACCTGCTATCTATCTCTCAACCTCTATCTACCACCTTTCTTTCTCTCAGCCTCTATCTATCTACCACCTTCTATCTATCTCTCAGCCTCTATCTATCTACCACCTTCTATCTATCTCTCAACCTCTATCTATCTACCACCTTCTATATATCTCTCAGCCTCTATCTATCTACCACCTTCTATCTATCTCTCAACCTCTATCTACCACCTTCTATCTATCTCTCAACCTCTATCTATCTACCACCTTCTATATATCTCTCAACTTCTATCTACCACCTTCTATATATCGCTCAACCTCTATCTATATACCACCTTCTATCTATCTCTCAACCTCTATCTACCACCTTCTATATATCGCTCAACCTCTATCTACCACCTTCTATCTATCTCTCAACCTCTATCTACCACCTTCTATCTATCAACTCTATCTATCTACCAACTTCTATCTATCTCTCAACCTCTATCTACCACCTTCTATCTATCTCTCAACCTCTATCTATCTACCACCTTCTATCTATCTCTCAACCTCTATCTATCTACCACCTTCTATCTATCTCTCAGCCTCTATCTATCTACCACCTTCTATCTATCTCTCAACCTCTATCTATCTACCACCTTCTATCTATCTCTCAACCTCTATCTATCTACCACCTTCTATCTATCTCTCAACCTCTATCTATCTACCACCTTCTATCTATCTCTCAACCTCTATCTACCACCTTCTATCTATCAACTCTATCTATCTACCAACTTCTATCTATCTCTCAACCTCTATCTACCACCTTCTATCTATCAACTCTATCTATCTACCAACTTCTATCTATCTCTCAACCTCTATCTACCACCTTCTATCTATCTCTCAACCTCTATCTATCTACCACCTTCTATCTATTTCTCAGCCTCTATCTATCTACTACCTTCTATCTATCTCTCAGCCTCTATCTATCTACCACCTTCTATATATCTCTCAACCTCTATCTATCTACCACCTTCTATCTATCTCTCAACCTCTATCTACCACCTTCTATCTATCTCTCAACCTCTATCTATCTACCACCTTCTATCTATCTCTCAACCTCTATCTACCACCTTCTATATATTGCTCAACCTCTATCTACCACCTTCTATCTATCTCTCAACCTCTATCTACCACCTTCTATCTATCTCTCAACCTCTATCTATCTACCACCTTCTATCTATCTCTCAACCTATCTACCACCTTCTATCTATCTCTCAACCTATCTACCACCTTCTATCTATCTCTCAACCTCTATCGCCACCTTCTATCTATCGCTCAACCTCTATCTATCTACCACCTTCTATCTATCTCTCAACCTCTATCTATCTACCACCTTCTATCTATCTCTCAACCTCTATCTGTCTACCACCTTCTATCTATCTCTCAACCTTTATCTACCACCTTCTATCTATCTCTCAACCTCTATCTATCTACCACCTTCTATCTATCTCTCAACCTCTATCTACCACCTTCTATATATTGCTCAACCTCTATCTACCACCTTCTATCTATCTCTCTACCTCTATCTATCTACCACCTTCTATCTATCTCTCTACCTCTATCTATCTACCACCTTCTATATATCTCTCAACCTCTATTTATCTACCACCTTCTATCTATCTCTCAACCTCTATCTATCTACCACCTTCTATCTATCTCTCAACCTCTATCTATCTACCACCTTCTATCTATCTCTCAACCTCTATCTACCACCTTCTATCTATCAACTCTATCTATCTACCACCTTCTATCTATCTCTCAACCTCTATCTATCTACCATCTATCTATCTCTCAACCTCTATCTACCACCTTCCATCTATCTCTCAGCCTCTATCTATCTACCACCTTCTATCTATCTCTCAACCTCTATCTATCTACCACCTTCTATCTATCTCTCAACCTCTATCTACCACCTTCTATCTATCAACTCTATCTATCTACCAACTTCTATCTATCTCTCAACCTCTATCTACCACCTTCTATCTATCTCTGAACCTCTATCTATCTACCACCTTCTATCTATCTCTCAACCTCTATCTATCTACCACCTTCTATCTATCTCTCAACCTCTATCTACCAACTTCTAGCTATCTCTCAACCTCTATCTACCACCTTCTATCTATCTCTCAACCTCTATCTACCACCTTCTAGCTATCTCTCAACCTCTATCTACCACCTTCTATCTATCTCTCAACCTCAATCTACCACCTTCTACCTATCTCTCAACCTCTATCTACCACCTTCTATCTATCTCTCAACCTCTATCTACCACCTTCTATTTATCTCTCAACCTCTATCTACCAACTTCTAGCTATCTCTAAACCTCTATCTACCACCTTCTATATATCTCTCAACCTCTATCTACCACCTTCTATCTATCTCTCAACCTCAATCTACCACCTTCTACCTATCTCTCAACCTCTATCTACCAACTTCTATCTATCTCTCAACCTCTATCTACCACCTTCTATCTATCTCTCAACCTCTATCTACCACCTTCTATCTATCTCTCAACCTCTATCTATCTACCACCTTCTATCTATCTCTCAACCTATCTACCACCTTCTATCTATCTCTCAACCTATCTACCACCTTCTATCTATCTCTCAACCTCTATCGCCACCTTCTATCTATCGCTCAACCTCTATCTATCTACCACCTTCTATCTATCTCTCAACCTCTATCTATCTACCACCTTCTATCTATCTCTCAACCTCTATCTGTCTACCACCTTCTATCTATCTCTCAACCTTTATCTACCACCTATCTATCTCTCAACCTCTATCTATCTACCACCTTCTATCTATCTCTCAACCTCTATCTACCACCTTCTATATATTGCTCAACCTCTATCTACCACCTTCTATCTATCTCTCAACCTCTATCGATCTACCACCTTCTATATTTCTCTCAACCTCTATTTATCTACCACCTTCTATCTATCTCTCAACCTCTATCTATCTACCACCTTCTATCTATCTCTCAACCTCTATCTATCTACCACCTTCTATCTATCTCTCAACCTCTATCTACCACCTTCTATCTATCAACTCTATCTATCTACCAACTTCTATCTATCTCTCAACCTCTATCTACCACCTGCTATCTATCTCTCAACCTCTATCTACCACCTTCTATCTCTCAGCCTCTATCTATCTACCACCTTCTATCTATCTCTCAGCCTCTATCTATCTACCACCTTCTATCTATCTCTCAACCTCTATCTATCTACCACCTTCTATATATCTCTCAGCCTCTATCTATCTACCACCTTCTATCTATCTCTCAACCTCTATCTACCACCTTCTATCTATCTCTCAACCTCTATCTATCTACCACCTTCTATATATCTCTCAACTTCTATCTACCACCTTCTATATATCGCTCAACCTCTATCTATATACCACCTTCTATCTATCTCTCAACCTCTATCTACCACCTTCTATATATCGCTCAACCTCTATCTACCACCTTCTATCTATCTCTCAACCTCTATCTACCACCTTCTATCTATCAACTCTATCTATCTACCAACTTCTATCTATCTCTCAACCTCTATCTACCACCTTCTATCTATCTCTCAACCTCTATCTATCTACCACCTTCTATCTATCTCTCAACCTCTATCTATCTACCACCTTCTATCTATCTCTCAGCCTCTATCTATCTACCACCTTCTATCTATCTCTCAACCTCTATCTATCTACCACCTTCTATCTATCTCTCAACCTCTATCTATCTACCACCTTCTATCTATCTCTCAACCTCTATCTATCTACCACCTTCTATCTATCTCTCAACCTCTATCTACCACCTTCTATCTATCAACTCTATCTATCTACCAACTTCTATCTATCTCTCAACCTCTATCTACCACCTTCTATCTATCAACTCTATCTATCTACCAACTTCTATCTATCTCTCAACCTCTATCTACCACCTTCTATCTATCTCTCAACCTCTATCTATCTACCACCTTCTATCTATCTCTCAGCCTCTATCTATCTACTACCTTCTATCTATCTCTCAGCCTCTATCTATCTACCACCTTCTATATATCTCTCAACCTCTATCTATCTACCACCTTCTATCTATCTCTCAACCTCTATCTACCACCTTCTATCTATCTCTCAACCTCTATCTATCTACCACCTTCTATCTATCTCTCAACCTCTATCTACCACCTTCTATATATTGCTCAACCTCTATCTACCACCTTCTATCTATCTATCTACCACCTTCTATATATCTCTCAACCTCTATCTACCACCTTCTATCTATCTACCAACTTCTATCTATCTACCACCTTCTATCTATCTCTCAACCTCTATCTATCTACCACCTTCTATATATCTCTCAACCTCTATCTATCTACCACCTTCTATATATCTCTCAACCTCTATCTACCACATTCTATCTATCTCTCAACCTCTATCTATCTACCACCTTCTATATATCTCTCAACCTCTATCTACCAACTTCTATCTATCTCTCAACCTCTCGATCTACAGGACTTGAAATTATCACTCGCCAACCCACCAAATGCAGGTGAAACTCAATTGAGGCGGGTCGTGATGTACACAACAAGCTAAAATGTTGAGATCACATGAAATGTAACACCAAGTATACTGGCCCATGTTCATGAGGTCTGTTTAGAGAAGAGAAGAGAGACTTTATTTGTATTACAGCTACACACTAGAACACACACACATGCGGGGAGAGAGTGGTAGCTAAAGAAATGTTCCTTTTACATTTTCTATCCTGCTGTCCTTCCTCCAGGGGCAGCCAGGAGCAGTGGGCAACCCTTTCCTTCAGCACGCAGGGATCAAGTCCCTGATGTCATGGTCAGGGACAGGTCAGGAGAGTGTTCTGCATGTTTTTATTGGGGTTTTTGCTGATGTTGGAGGACTATGTGGGCATGGAGAGAACATGCAAACTCCACACAGAAAAGCCCCTTGTCAAGAGATAAGCCACCTGAGCATGGGGAGAACACGGGGAGTACACAGAGACAGCCACTGCACACCAACAGGCCTGGGGAGAACATGCAACTCCCAGCCCCAGGCAGGAATCAAACCCAGAACTTTCTTGCTGTGAGGCAGCAGTGCAAGCTCTGTGCCACTGTGCTAAGAAGCTCAATCTGGACAAGACAGAGCTGGTCTTCCTCCCGGGGAAAGGTTGCCTACACTGAGACCTGGCCATCACCATTGACAACACCGTGGTGATGCCAACTTGGACTGCAAGGAATCTGGGTGTGATCCCTGGACAACCAACTGTCGTTTGCTGCAAATGTTGCATCAGTTGCTCGCTCCTGCAGATTTCTCCTCTATAACATCAGGAGGATTCTCCCAGCTGGACTATGGCAACTCCCTCCTTGCTGGCGCCCCGGCGTGGCCATCAGACCTCTGGAGCTTGTTCAGAAAGCTGCAGCTCGTCTGGTGTTCAACCTCCCTAAGTTCTCCCTCACACCTCCCCTTCTCACGTCCCTACACTGGCTCCCAGTAGCTGCTCGCATCCAGTTTAAGACTCTGGTGCTAGCCTACAGGGCAGTGAAAGGAACAGCTCCTTCCTATCTCCAGGCCATGGTCAAGCCCTACACCCCCGCCCCACCACTTTGCTCTGCTGCCTCGGGACGCCTGGTTGCCCCGTCGCTCAATGAACTCCCCACTGATGTCAGGACAGCAGAGTCGCTGCCCATCTTTCAGCGCAGGTTGAAAACCCACCTCTTCAAGAACTACTACCCTGCTACTTGTTCTTAGCACTTATTGTATTCACTCATCTAAAAAAAAAGAAGAAATCTCTTTCTTTCGCTTTTACTTTAGCACTGGCTTTGCTCTTAGATGCTTGTTTGGATGCACTTATGACCTCTGATGACTAGTAGTTCTCCTGATCTCCTACGTTAAATGATGGACATATTGTAAGTTGCTTTGGATAAAAGCGTCGGCTACATGACCGTAATGTAATGTCATGTAAAGTGGTACCAGACACACAGCACAAGAAGTCCCAAATCCCAAACAATACTGAAAAGGTGGGATACTGTACAAATAAGGACGGGTTTTGCAGGTTTTTTTCTTTTTTTAAAATTTCAGTTGTAAGAATGCATACAACAGACAAACAAGAAAAGACTTCATTATACCCTTAACAGTTCAAGTTTGCTTTATTGTCATATACATGTAAAAAGCACCATGTACCTTCAGATGCAGTGAAATTCATGTGCTCTGGCTCTCTCAGCCCTTAAATCCATATACAAGGAAATGATAAATAAGAACAAAAACAGTAACTAAGAAATCAGAAATCCCACAAAATAATAAATCACTGAGGTTATGTGTGGTGCCTACTGCTCATTATTCTGACCGCCTGGGGGTAAAACCTGTCTGAGGCGACTGGTCCTGAGGGAAGGAGTGAGAAGACCACGTGCTGGGTGGCTGGTGCCCTCCATGATGCTTAGGGATCCTGCAATGGGTGGTATAAATGTCCTGGAGTGGTGGCAGTGCTGTTTGTATGATTTCTGAAGTCGCTTTTACTGTCCTGACCTCTCTTGTCTGTGGTCCTGTTCAGTCAGGTTGCCAAATGACACCAGTGTGCCTCCAGTCAGGATGCTGTCTATGATAGTCTGGTAGAAACTGGCCAGGGTTTCAGAAAGTATAGCTATATATAGATAGACAGACAGACAGATAGCTAGAGAGAGAGAGATAGAGATAGATAGATAGATAGATAGATAGATAGATAGATAGATAGATAGATAGATAGATAGATAGATAGATAGATAGATAGATAGATAGATAGATAGATAGATAGATAGATAGATAGATTGATTGATTGATTGATTGATTATTTTATTGGCTACACGACCAAGGCCGGTGGAATTTGTTTTTGGTACACTTTAAACTCTGCAGCACAATACATCCATGGACAACAACAGACACTCCACATATTATCATGAACAATATAGTTACACAATAACAGAAACAAACACATCACGCACAACAGTTAGGTGAATGGTGGTGTACATGTCAGTGGTGTGTGAGGAGGGACTGTAGGGAGGAATTCAGAGTCCTGATAGCCTGAGGGGGAAACTTTGTGAAGTGTTTAGTCTTAGTGGACAGTGACCTACAGCACCTCCCTGAGGGAAGGAGCTGGAAGAAGTGATGAGCAGGATGTGAGGGGTCAGAGGTCATCTTCTTTGCTGGCTTTACAGTCCAGTGAGTATGTAGAGATTCAACTGAGGGGAGTGGGTTTAGTTTAGTTTAGTTTCAACGTTTATTTGGGAAGGACAATGTACATTAGTCAACATTCAAAACAAATGTCAATGTACCCGGGTCAGCTAAGAGGCTAGTTTCCATCGGCAGTCCCTTTGCCTGAAGTTAGACATCCTAGGATAATAAAATAGCACAAAAAAAAACAAAAAACATACAACATAGTTAATACACAATACAAGAACAACAACAGCAAACAACAAACAAGAAAATATATACAGAATATACAAATAATGTCGAAAAATACAATAAAGACAATATAAAGACAATATGTATAAAAAAGCAGACATACAACACAGCTAATGTACAATACAGTTAAACAGCCTGTTAAAGGTGTGTGCGAATAGCATCAGTGTTGCCATTGTTGGTTCTTAATATGCCATTTCTTGACATGACACTTAAATGAAGAATAGGATGGGGACTCTCTAACTGGTTGTGGTACTGAGTTCCACCGATGTGATGCTCTAAAGGAGGAGACGGCCTGACTACATGCCGTTCTCCTGAGTGGGATTGTGCAGTCCCCTCTAGCTTCACCGCTAGTAGCTCTGTTTGTGGTAGATTTGAAGATGATGAAGCTGGACAGAGGAGGAGGAGCTATACCATGACGAGGAGGAACTAAACCATGCAGGATCTTATAAACTAGGCAGACATTTTTGTATTTGATGAGGTTTTCCCAACTAAGTAGATTATACTTTTTAGAATATGGCAATGATGAAAAGTGAATGGCGTCTTGTCTAAGGCTTCAAGTGCTTGTTTGTGTAATGATTCCAGTGGTTTTAATGCTGGAGAGTGTGTGTTATACCAGCTTATCAGACAATAGGTGGTGTAGGAAACAACCATTGAGTGGAAGTACATCTTTGCTGCCTCAGTTGATAGGAAGTCTCTGGTAAACGTGAAATTTGCCAAACTAAACTTTACTTAATTGTGAACCCATTTTATGTGGGTTTTGAAGCAGAGGTTTGAATCTATGTGGACTCCTAAGTATTTGTATTCTGAGAGAACTTGTAGAATATCTTGCTCTACATTTATGCCGTTGCCTTTTGAGAAAACATACAAACTGTTTTCAACACATTCAGTTGCAGACAACACTGGTTGAGCCAGGATGTGACCTTCAACATAACATTTGTTAACTTGATTGCTACCTCTTCTATAGTTTTACCATGAGAAAAATAACTGTACCATCAGCATACATTAACATGTCACATTTTCCATACACAGAAGGTAGATCATTAATGTACATGCTGAATAGGATTGGACACAGTGTAGAGCCCTGTGGGACACCAGTCACCCTCTGTGGCCTGTTCCACAGGAAGCTCTGAATCCAGTGGCATGTGGCTGGGTCAATGTTCATATCCAAGAGTATGGTACAGAGTTTGAGTGGGCTGATGGAGTTGAAGGTGGAACTAAAGTCTATGAACAGGATGCACGTGTAGGTGTTCGGTGATTCCAGGTTGTACAGGGCATAGTGGAGGGCTATACTAACTGCATCCTCAACAGACCGCTTGGCTTGATAGGCAAATTGATATGGGTCCATCATTGGGGAGGTGCACAATTTCAAGTGTGACAGAATGATGCACTCAAATGGCCACAGATGTTAGGGCAACTGGTCTGAAGTCACTGAGGCAGGTGATCTTTGAGGACTGATGGTAGAGAATTTGAATAACTGTGGGACTGTACATTGGATTAGAGAGGTGTTAAATATGGTGGAAAATATTGTGGCCAATTGTGCTGCACAGTGGCTCAGTAAAGCAGGACTGATGCTGTCTGGTCCTGCTGCTTTCCTAATGTTTAGCTTCTTGAATGTAGCTCTCACCTCATCCTCCTGGATGCAGAAGGGTGGCATTGGAGTGAAAATAGGAGGATGGCTGGTGGAATCAGTTTTTCAAACCTTGCATAAAACTCAATTTATTTGGGAGGTTATGATCATTATCTGGAGGGGAGCAGTGATGTTTTTTGTAATCTGTCATTTCCTTAAGATTTTTCCATATTGATCTGGAGTTACGGGAAGCAAATTGTTGATCCAGTTTTGTTGCGTAGCTGGACTTTGCTTTTCTTATTGCAGGACGCCACTTATACTTGGCTGCTCTGTTCTAATCCCTGTTTTCATTCTTGTATGCCCAGTTCTTGTCTTTGTGTAGGAGGCGTAATTCTTTAGAGAACCAGGGTTTTTCACTGCCATGCAATGTCCCTGTTTTGGTAGGGATGCACATTTCCTTGCAGAACTTGATGCACGATGTTGTCACTGTGTCAATGAGTTAATCAAGGGAGTCGCAAGCTGCACTAATTATATTCTAATTAGTGCATTGTATAGTCTCTGTTATGCCTTCTTAATGATACAGCTAGTGTTTAGAGACCAGGAGAGGGCGTCTGAGAGCTAAATGCCTAAAAATCTGAAGTTCTTCATAATTTCAGCAGGTACATCATAAACTGTAACTGCTGTCTGAACTGCTTTGGACTTCCTGAAATCAACCATTATCTCCTTTGTTTTATCAACATTTAGGGGGAGGTTACCATCATTGTTGTCGTCATTTATCAGTCTGATTACTGCAGTGTCATCTGCAAATTTCAGTATGCTGTTTGGATATTTGGCAACACAGTCATGTGTGAACAGACTGTAGAGTAAGGGACTAATGCAGCAACCCTGCAGTGCTCCTGTGTTGAGAACTATGGTAGAGCGCATGGTCTTTAACCAGGTCCATCAAAGTCCAGCTCCACCTGCTGTCTTTTCGTCAGTTTCACTGTCTACAAACCATATAACATAGCTGGTCTCACTACCATCTTGTAAACCTTCCTTTTAACTCTTGCTGGTACCCTTCTGTCACAAATCACTCCTGACACTCTTCTCCACCCACTCCGTATTTAAACTCACATGCCTTCACCACCTCTATTCCTTGCATCCTCACCATTCCACTGTCCTCCCTCTCATTCATGCATAGATATTCTGTCTTGCTCCTACTGACTTTCATTCCTCTTCTCTCCAGTGCATACCTCCACCTCTCCAGGCTCTCCTCAATCTGCACCCTACTCTCACTACAGATCACAATCTGCTTATCCACCTATAGCATTTTTTTTAAATTCACTGTGAACTATCTTAATCATTTAAGATTATTTATACATCTCTATTTATGAACATCCATCCATCCACCCATTATCTGAACTGCTTATCCTGCTCTCAGGGTCACGGGGATACTGGAGCCTATCCCAGCAGTCATTGGGTGGCAGGTGGGGAGGCACCCTGGACAGGCTGCCAGGCCATCACAGGCCTGACACACACTGCTTGCTTGCTTGCTGGTTGTCCATCGTGTCCGATGATGACCATCTTCTCCTATTTGTGAGTCCTTTGGTGGCTGAATAATCTGATCCTGAATGTACAGTTGCGGTTGAAGACCGGGCATGTAAAAGTGGTGCTGGAGGGGTCAGGGGTAGCTTTGCGAGTATGACTCTGCGCACGCTTTGCTACACGATGTTGTGTGCACTGGTTTTCCATATACTTCACTCCCTCTGAGACGTGAGAGCGCCAGGTGGTGTGGCAGGAAGCAAGTTCCTCCAAAGAAGAGGGGTTGATCTGGCATCTTTTCAGTGTGGTCTTTTTGGTCTTTGAACCGCTTCTTCTGCCCACCAGCAGTGCATTGACCAAGGCATAGTTGGCCGTAGAGGACTTTACGTGGGAGTTGTTGGCTGGGCATGCAAATAACATGCACAAGCCACCTGAGTTGATGGTGGTTTAGGGTAGACTCCACGCTGTCGCTGCCTGCCTGCTCCAACACCTCTGTGTGCGACATTCTGTCCTCCCAAGTAATGCCGAGGATCCTCTGGAGACATCTCAAATGGAAGGCCTCCAAGCTTCTGACATGGTGGCTGTAGATGGTCCATGCCTTACATCAATAGGGTAGTAGATGCACACTGCTCTGTAAACAAGCACCTTGGTGTGGAGACTGAGGTTGCTGTTCTGTGAAACCTTTCTCCTTAGACGACCAAAAGATGTTGAGGCTTGTTTGAGGCGGTGCTGAATCTCATTGTCCATTGTGCAGGTGTCACATAGCATGCTTCCCAGATATTTGAAAGCAGGAATAGTGGCCAGTTGTTGCCCTTCTGCTGTGAAGGTTGTGGGTGGCTTGGGAGGCCAGCAGTCAACTGACAGATTACCTCTCTCTTTTGGGTGTTGATGATCAGTCCCATTCTCCTGTATGCAGTTACAACTGCCGACAGAGTGTTTGGTAGGGCTTCTGTTGTGGAGGCTACCAGGGCACAATCGTCAGCATATTGTAGCTCAATGATGTTCTCAGAGGTCAACTTAGTGGTTGCCTGAAACCTCCTGATGTTGAATAGGTTTCCGTCGAGCCTGAAGTCAATGGTAACTCCAGCCTGCTTCTCCAACCTCCTTCGTAACAGTGTCGTAACAGAGACTAAGAAGATATTGAACAGCACTGGTGCTAGCACACAGCCTTGTCTGACTCCAGTCTGCACACCAAAGGACTCAGAACTGTGGTTCCCCACTACCACTCGGGCCATCATTCCTGAGTGAAACTGTCCAAAGTTGGTGAGAAACTTGGGTGGACATCCAAATTTCTTCAGGACTTGCCACGGCAGGGCCCAGTTAACTGTATAAAATGCCTTTGAGAGGTCTATGAATGCTGTATATAAATCCTTGTGCTGTTCTCGGCATTTCTCCTGGAGTTGGCGTTTGACAAAGATCATGTCAACAGTCCCTCTATCCTTTCGGAAGCCGCATTGTGACTCTGGTATGACCTGTTCGGCTATTGCGAGTGTTAGTCTGCAGCGCATGATCTTGGCTAGAACCTTTCCGGCAACGGCCAGTAGTGAAATACCCCTACTGTTGGAGCAGATGGATTTGTCTCCTTTGTTTTTATAAATGGTCACAATGTTGGCATCTTTCCACTGTTGAGGGACACACTCACGACTCCACACCTCAAGGATGTAGCAATACAGTGTCCTCGTACAGAGGTAGCCTACTTCCTTGAGGATTTCAGCTGGTATATTATCAGGTCCAGGGGTTTTGTTGTTTTTCAGGGTCTTGACTGCATGTAGGATTTCTTTGAAAGGTCTAGGTCTTGCAAGGTAGGCTGTTCAGGGACCTCTGCCTGTACAGTTGGGTCCACTGGGGTGGGCTGGTTGAGCAGGGTGTTAAAATGCTTGGCCCACCACTCCACTAACAGGGCCTGATCTTTGATGAGAGTTGTTCCATCAGCAGACCTAACAGGTGTCGGGGAGCAGTTTCTGGGGCCATAGATGGTCTTAACTGCGTCATAGAAACCATACATGTCGTTCCTGTCTGCATGAGCCTGGATTTCGTTGGCTTTCAAAATCCACCACTCATTTTGCAGATTCTGTAGAGTTGCTTGGGCCTCAGAGCGGAGGTCTTGCCATGTTTTCTTGGGAGTTTGGGATAGTGGGTTGCTGAGGGCGGCTTTGTGTGCCTTATGCATGTTGTCCAGGAGGGCGGAGATCATTCCGGCATTGTCATCAAACCAGTCTTGATGTTTCTTGGTTTTGAAGCCAATGGATTAGGCTGCATTGTCAAAGAGAGTGGTTTCAGAGAGGGTTCAGAGAGTGTGGCAATATCAATACAGAATATCCTCAGCTCTCGGACGATGATGGCAATATGCCATTCAGGTCGATTGCTGGATAGATTGTCCATGAGAATTTGTATATTCCAGGCTTCAAAATATATGAGTTTCTCTTTCTGACCACATGGTGGTGATCCCTCTGAATGCGGTGGTCCAGTCTGGAGGTATGAGGCTGACTATGTTTAGGGTACCTTTCCTGGCCCCCTCCCCAACTGGTTTGAGTGGAGCAGATCCTAACTAGGGTTGCTGAGTCATGGGTGCAGTAGCCAAGAAGCCCCTCTGCCTTAGTCCCAGGGTTTAGCGACTGATCATACACCCACTGCCTGTGTGCAAAGTTGTGGCTAGGGGCTACCAGACTTCACTGTCCTTCCCCATCATCTCTTCCTGGTCACCACAGCGTTTTGAACCAGGATTTTTATGGGTTGATTCCCTTGCGCGAGGACGCATGCACGTGACAGCTTTTTACATGGAGAAGCTGATGCGCCTGCAGCCACCTCATGGTCCTTGGCAGAGGTTGACCAGAGTCCACTGGCATGGCAAACCAAGACGATTTGGGGACCACCCTCTGTTGCAGCATTTATCCCCCTTCATTGTCGTTGTGACCTGGAGACATCTTTTGCGAGTTCCGCCACTGAGGTCTTTGTTGGATCGCGCTTTGTCTGGAACCTCCTCCTTGACCCATCGGCCTTGGGTGACCCTACCGGGAGCTACGCTCCGGATGGCATAGCTGTTGTTATCATTGGTACATGCAAGCTTCTCCACTATAGCAAGGTGGCGATCCAGGAGAAGAGACCTCCTCTATTCAGGATGTCACAGACTTCCTCATGATTTTTTTACTTCAGAGGCTGGTATCTCTTTGTTTCCATGTTGGTGCTGTCATGGTGAGATCAGCAGGCGAGACAGAGCCGTCCTCAGCTGGTCTCTTATTAGTCCTTTCATAATTTAACCAGCTATGTGGGGGTTAACTTCTTTGGTCCTGTCTGATGTGTGTCTTGAGGTAGTTAGCGGGGTCTGAACAGATTATTGCAACACAACTCCACAGCCAGGAAGTGCTCTGTGAAAAAGGTCAAAGGTTAATCTGACGAAACCAGTGTCCTCAGTTTGACCAGGAGTGATAGTTCTGGATGTACTGGGTTATAATATACATGCTATGCGAACGATTGTAACATTTCTGACTTGTGTGCATACACCTCATTTTCAACAGTAACCAGGACAATGGGCTGATGATTAGCTGCAGTTCTATTCTATTCTATTCTATTCTATTCTATTCTATTCAGAACAGAACAGAACATGTCTGGGTTGTTTGGCAAAGTAAACTAATAGGCTAGTTATAAACTATGTAGGGTAGTAATATACCCCTGAAGGCTAGTAGGTTTTTCATTCGTATAGAGAGCAGGTATGATACAGATGGTAGGCTCACACACACACACACACACACACACACACACACACACACACACACACACACACACGCACACACACAGACTCAAAGCTGCATAACAGTGACATCACAGCCGACCAACATCAACAGCTCTTAGTCAGAGAAACACAACACTAAGATTAATCACCAAGGAAACACCATCATGACACCATAGCAACATCAGGGCAACATCTTAGTAACCTACCGCACATCCAGGCTGGGCCATGATATGATGGACATCTGATCTCTCTATCCCCCCCACCCAGCACACCCCCACCCCCTGTTATATCCTCTCTTTCTCTCCTGGTTTTCAGAGTGTAGACAAATGGAATGAGATCATCTCCTGTGAGACCCATAGTGTGTTTGTCTTCCCTTCTCATCCATCTATCTAGCCATCTAGCCATCCATATCTCTAATGCTGAACCCAAAGCTTGGTAGTGTAGGAGTTATAGAGAGAGAGAGAGAGGGGTATAGAGAGAGACAGAGAGAGAGAGAGAGAGATAGCGAGAACATTATAGAGAGAGAGAGAGGTATAGCGAGAGAGAGGAAGCAAGAGAGGTATAGAGAGAGGTATAGTGAGAGGTAGAGGAGGTATAGAGAGAGGTATAGAGAGGGAGGTATAGAGAGGTATAGTGAGAGAGGTAAAGAGACGTATAGAGAGGGAGGTATAGAGAGAGGTATAGAGAGGTATAGTGAGAGAGGTATAGAGAGGGAGGTATAGAGAGGTATAGTGAGAGAGGTAAAGAGAGGTATAGAGAGGGAGGTATAGAGAGAGGTATAGTGAGAGAGGTAAAGAGAGGTATAGAGAGGGAGGTATAGAGAGAGGTATAGTGAGAGAGGTATAGAGAGGGAGGTATAGAGAGGTATAGTGAGAGAGGTAACGGGAGAGGTATAGAGAGGTATAATGAGAGAGGTATATAGAGAGAGAAGTAGTGAGAGAGGTATAGAGAGAGGTAGAGGAGATATACACTCACCGGCCACTTTATTAGGCACACCTGTCCAACTGCTCGTTAACGCAAATTTCTAATCAGACAATCACATGGCAGCAACTCAATGCATTTAGGCATGCAGACATGGTCAAGACGATCTGCTGCAGTTCAAACCGAGCATCAGAATGGGGAAGAAAGGTGATTTAAGTGACTTTGAACGTGGCATGGTTGTTGGTGCCAGACGGGCTGGTCTGAGTATTTCAGAAACTGCTGATCTACTGGGATTTTCACGCACAACCATCTCTAGGGTTTACAGAGAATGGTCCGGAAAAGAGAAAATATCCAGTGAGCGGCAGTTCTGTGGGCGAAAATACCTTGTTGATGCCAGAGGTCAGAGGAGGATGGCCAGACTGGTTCGAGCTGATAGAAAGGCAACAGTAACTCAAATAACCACTCATTACAACCGAGGTATGCAGAAGAGCATCTCTGAACGCACAACACGTCGAACCTTGAGGCAGATGGGCTACAGCAGCAGAAGACCACACCGGGTGCCACTCCTGTCAGCCAAGAACAGGAAACTGAGGCTACAATTCGCACAGGCTCACCAAAATTGGACAATAGAAGATTGGA
This sequence comes from Lampris incognitus, assembly GCF_029633865.1. Classification (NCBI taxonomy): domain Eukaryota; kingdom Metazoa; phylum Chordata; class Actinopteri; order Lampriformes; family Lampridae; genus Lampris; species Lampris incognitus. Next base: position 58,683,254 of record NC_079221.1, read on the forward strand.
AAAATGTTGCGTGGTCTGATGAGTCTCGATCTCTGCTGCGACATTCGGATGGTAGGGTCAGAATTTGGCGTCAACAACATGAAAGCATGGATCCATCCTGCCTTGTATCAACGCTTCAGGCTGGTGGTGGTGGTGTAATGGTGTGGGGGATATTTTCTTGGCGCACTTTGGACCCCTTAGTACCAATTGAGCATCGTGTCAACGCCACAGCCTACCTGAGTATTGTTGCTGACCATGTCCATCCCTTTATGACCACAGTGTTCCCATCTTCTGATGGCTACTTCCAGCAGGATAACGCGTCATGTCATAAAGCTCGAATCATCTCAGACTGGTTTCTTGAACATGACAATGAGTTCACTGTACTCAAATGGCCTCCACAGTCACCAGATCTCAATCCAATAGAGCACCTTTGGGATGTGGTGGACCGGGAGATTCGCATCATGGATGTGCAGCCGACAAATCTGCAGCAACTGCGTGATGTTATCATGTCAATATGGACCAAACTCTCTGAGGAATGTTTCCAGTACCTTGTTGAATCTATGCCACGAAGGATTAAGGCAGTTCTGAAGGCAAAAGGGGGTCCAACCAGGTACTAGCAAGGTGTACCTAATAAAGTAGCCAGTGAGTGTATATAGAGAGATATAGAGAGGGTGGTATAGTGAGAGAGGTATAGAGAGAGAGAGGTAGCAACAGGTATATATAGAGAGAGGTAGCAAGAGAGGTGTAGAGAGAGGTATAGAGAGGGAGAGGTAGCGAGAGAGAGGTATAGAGAGAGGTAGAGGAGGTATAGTGAGAGAGGTATAGAGAGGGAGGTATAGAGAGGTATAGTGAGAGAGGTATAGAGAGAGGTAGAAGAGGTATAGAGAGAGAGGTAGCGAGAGAGTAGTACAGAGAGTGGTAGAGAGAGGTATAGAGAGAGGTAGAGGAGGTATAGTGAGAGAGGTATAGAGAGGGAGGTATAGAGAGGTATAGTGAGAGAGGTAGAGGAGGTATAGAGAGGTATAGAGAGAGAGGTAGCGAGAGAGTAGTACAGAGAGTGGTAGAGGAGGTATAGAGAGAGAGGTAGAGAGAGAGAGGTAGTGAGAGAGAGAGGTACAGAGAGTGGTAGAGGAGGTATAGAGAGAGATAGGTATATATAGAGAGAGGTAGAGAGAGAGAGATAGCAAGAGAGAGGTATAGAGAGAGGTATAGAGAGAGAGGTAGCAAGAGAGAGGTATAGAGAGAGAGAGGTAGCAAGAGAGAGAGGTAGCAAGAGAGAGGTAGTGAGAGAGAGGTATATAGAGAGGTAGAGGGGGTATAGAGAGAGAAGTATAAATAGAGAGAGGTAGTGAGAGAGAGGTAGAGAGAGGTAGTGAGAGAGAGGTAGCGAGCAAGAGGTACAGAGAGTGGTAGAGGAGGTATAGAGAGAGAGAGGTAGAGAGAGAGAGGTAGCAAGAGAGAGGTAGAGAGAGAGAGAGGGAGAGAGAGAGAGAGGTAGTGAGAGAGAGGTAGCGAGAGAGAGGTAGAGAGAGCGAGAGGTACAGAGAGTGGTAGAGGAGGTATAGAGAGAGAGGGGTATAGAGAGAGGTAGCGAGAGAGGTAGTGAGAGGTATAGGGTGAGAGAGGTAGCGAGAGAGAGGTAGCGAGAGAGAGGTACAGAGAGTGGTAGAGGAGGTAGAGAGAGAGAGAGGTATATAGAGAGAGCAGTATAGAGAGAGAGGTAGAGAGAGGGGGGCAGTAGGAGGATGTGCAGGCCCCAGTAGGAGCTGCTCTGTTGGAGCTGGAAGGAGGCAGAGGGCTCAGGTGCAGAAAGGAGGAGGTCTCTGTTGGGAGGCTGGGGGAGACAGGAGGGTACAGCCACGGGGAGTCTGTCCCTGCACCAGTTAGCATTATCAAGTTATTGAATTCCGTTATTTGTCTGTCGGTCAGCCTAACTGGCATCCTAACAGGGTAAAAGACATACTGACCAACTTGTGACATCTCGCTTGACATTTTGGTCTTTGGAGCACTCAATTCTACCAAACTCATTCAGGGATTTCTCATCCTTTTTATCTTAACCAGTTCACTTCTGTTGTTTTCCAGTCTCAGCCAAACATCCAATAAGCTGTTAGTAGCTGCCAGGCTTCTTACCAAATCACACGCTACATATCCACGTCAGGATCATATTCCAGCCTCCCGACATCCACTGTCAGCTAGTTGTAGAGTTGATTTTAAGCTATTAATGAGAACTTGTAAAGCTTTGTGAGATCTGGCCTCCTTACATCTCAGATGTTTTAGTATACGAGCCTAAAGACAGCCTCAGAGCTGCAGGTGTAACACTGTGTCTATTTTAAGGTGCAAGTTAAAGGCTGGAGGTCTGTTTTAAGGTGCAGGTCAAAGAATGGAGGTCTGTTTTAAGGTGCAGGTTGAAGGCTGGAGGTCTGTGTTAAGGTGCAGGTTGAAGAATGGAGGTCTGTTTTAAGGTGCAGGTCAAAGAATGGAGGTCTGTTTTAAGGTGCAGGTTGAAGAATGGAGGGCTGTTTTAAGGTGCAGGTTGAAGAATGGAGGTCTGTTTTAAAGTGCAGGTTGAAGAATGGAGGTCTGTTTTAAGGTGCAGGTCAAAGAATGGAGGTCTGTTTTAAGGTGCAGTTTGAAGAATGGAGGGCTGTTTTAAGGTGCAGGTTGAAGAATGGAGGTCTGTTTTAAGGTGCAGGTTGAAGAATGGAGGTCTGTTTTAAGGTGCAAGTTGAAGGTTGGAAGTCTGTTTTAAGGTGCAGGTTGAAGGCTGGAGGTCTGTTTTAAGGTGCAGGTTGAAGAATGGAGGTCTGTTTTAAGGTGCAGGTTGAAGGTTGGAAGTCTGTTTTAAGGTGCAGGTTGAAGGCTGGAAGTCTGTTTTAAGGTGCAAGTTGAAGGTTGGAAGTCTGTTTTAAGGTGCAGGTTGAAGGCTGGAGGTCTGTTTTAAGGTGCAGGTTGAAGAATGGACGTCTGTTTTAAGGTGCAGGTTGAAGGTTGGAAGTCTGTTTTAAGGTGCAGGTTGAAGGCTGGAGGTCTGTTTTAAGGTGCAAGTTGAAGAATGGAGGACTGTTTTAAGGTGCAGGTTGAAGGTTGGAGGTCTGTTTTAAGGTGCAGGTTGAAGAATGGAGGTCTGTCTTAAGGTGCAGGTTGAAGAATGGAGGGCTGTTTTAAGGTGCAGGTTGAAGGTTGGAGGTCTGTTTTAAGGTGCAGGTTGAAGGTTGGAAGTCTGTTTTAAGGTGCAGGTTGAAGAATGGAGGTCTGTTTTAAGGTGCAGGTTGAAGAATGGAGGGCTGTTTTAAGGTGCAGGTTGGAGGTCTGTTTAAAGGTGCAGGTTGAAGGCTGGAGGTCTGTTTAAAGGTGCAGGTTGAAGGCTGGAGGTCTGTTTTAAGGTGCAGGTTGAAGAATGGAGGGCTGTTTTAAGGTGCAGGTTGAAAGTAGGAGGTCTGTTTTAAGGTGCAAGTTGAAGGTTGGAAGTCTGTTTTAAGGTGCAGGTTGAAGGCTGGAGGTCTGTTTTAAGGTGCAGGTTGAAGAATGGAGGTCTGTTTTAAGGTGCAGGTTGAAGGTTGGAAGTCTGTTTTAAGGTGCAGGTTGAAGGCTGGAAGTCTGTTTTAAGGTGCAAGTTGAAGGTTGGAAGTCTGTTTTAAGGTGCAGGTTGAAGGCTGGAGGTCTGTTTTAAGGTGCAGGTTGAAGAATGGACGTCTGTTTTAAGGTGCAGGTTGAAGGTTGGAAGTCTGTTTTAAGGTGCAGGTTGAAGGCTGGAGGTCTGTTTTAAGGTGCAAGTTGAAGAATGGAGGACTGTTTTAAGGTGCAGGTTGAAGGTTGGAGGTCTGTTTTAAGGTGCAGGTTGAAGAATGGAGGTCTGTCTTAAGGTGCAGGTTGAAGAATGGAGGGCTGTTTTAAGGTGCAGGTTGAAGGTTGGAGGTCTGTTTTAAGGTGCAGGTTGAAGGTTGGAAGTCTGTTTTAAGGTGCAGGTTGAAGAATGGAGGTCTGTTTTAAGGTGCAGGTTGAAGAATGGAGGGCTGTTTTAAGGTGCAGGTTGGAGGTCTGTTTAAAGGTGCAGGTTGAAGGCTGGAGGTCTGTTTAAAGGTGCAGGTTGAAGGCTGGAGGTCTGTTTTAAGGTGCAGGTTGAAGAATGGAGGGCTGTTTTAAGGTGCAGGTTGAAAGTAGGAGGTCTGTTTAAAGGTGCAGGTTGAAGAATGGAGGTCTGTTTTAAGGTGCAGGTTGAAGGTTGGAGATCTGTTTTAAGGTGCAGGTTGAAGACTTGAGATCTTTTTTAAGGTGCAGGTTGAAGACTTAAGGTCTATTTTAAGGTGCAGGTTGAAGGCTGGAGGTCTTTTTTAAGGTGCAGGTTGAAGGCTAGAGGTAACTGGTTGGTCTGCCGGAGGGCCTCAGAACAAACAAACTGTGTTCATTCATTCATTCATCTTCAGCCTCTTCTCCGGGGTCGGGTCGTGGTGGCAGCAAGCTAAGTCGGGTACTCCAGACCTCCCTCTCCCCAGCAATGCCCTCCAGCTCCCAGGGGGATCCCAAGGTATTCCCAGGCCAGATTGGACATGTAGTCCCTCCAGCGAATTCTGGATCTACCCCGGGGTCTCCTACCAGTTGGCCGTGCCCGGTAAACCTCCAAAGGAAGGCGCCCAGGAGGCATCCTAGTCAGATGCCCGAACCACCTCAACTGGCTCCTTTCGACGCAAAGGAGCAGCGGCTCTACTCCGAGCTCCCTGCGGATGTCCAAGCTGATGAGATGTCGGGGTTCATCCTTTCTCAAAAGACCCTTTGATGAACTGTCTTATACTCTTCTTCCTACTGTTTGGTTTTGTGAACACTGTAAGGCACTTTATGACATATGTTTAAAAGAAGGAATACACAAAAAAAGGCTAATTAGTGTGTGTGTGTGTGTGCGTGTGTGCGTGTGTTTTGTGTGTGTGTGTGTGTGTGTGTGTGTCATTAACAGCACGAGGTCATGGCCTTTAGGGAACAGATTATCATAATGAGCTAGATACCTGATGTGTGTGTGTGTGTGTGTGTGTGTGTGAGGGTGTGTGTGTGAGGGTGTGTGTGTTATTGATTGGTGTAAATGTGGTTTCTCAGTCTGTCTAATGATCATTGGGCTCTGAGCTCCATAAGGACCTTTGGATGTATCAAGGGGGGTTAGAAGAGGCAGCAGACAGACAGAACCTGAACAGATACAGACAGAGACAGTAAAGGACAGACAGGCTGACAGACTGACAGACATACAATGAGACAGACAGAGGAACAGACAGACAGACGGACTTGAAGTTCTGTTCACAGTTGCTTCTTTGCACTTGACATGGGAGGTTTAGCACTGGAGTGTCTCATGTTGCGTGTTGGGACATGCATGTTCAGGAGACGGAGAAGCCTCCACGTAGGAATGGGGGACAGGACTGTCTCTCTCACTGTCCCTGGCACCGAAGTCTGCATAACCAGCATTTTCAATTATGTTACCAAGCATCTCCCTTTTGAACGTGTGGACATGTGTACTGGTCTGTCTTTCTTCTGATAGTGGAGTGTTGAGAAATGTATCCTGATCTGTCTTTCTTCTGGTAGTGGAGTGTTGAGAAATGTATCCTGGTCTGTCTTTCTTCTGGTAGTGGAGTGTTGAGAAATGTATTGTGATCTGTCTTTCTTCTGGTAGTGGAGTGTTGAGAAATGTATCCTGGTCTGTCTTTCTTCTGGTAGTGGAGTGTTGAGAAATGTATCCTGATCTTTCTTTCTTCTAGTAGTGGAGTGTTGAGGAATGTATCCTGATCTGTCTTGCTTCTGGTAGTGGAGTGTTGAGAAATGTATCCTGATCTTTCTTTCTTCTAGTAGTGGAGTGTTGAGAAATGTATCCTGATCTGTCTTGCTTCTGGTAGTGGAGTGTGGAGAAATGTATCCTGATCTTTCTTTCTTCTGGTAGTGGAGTGTTGAGAAATGTATCCTGATCTTTCTTTCTTCTAGTAGTGGAGTGTTGAGAAATGTATCCTGATCTGTCTTGCTTCTGGTAGTGGAGTGTGGAGAAATGTATCCTGATCTTTCTTGCTTCTGGTAGTGGAGTGTTGAGAAATGTATCCTGATCTGTCTTTCTTCTGGTAGTGGAGTGTTGAGAAATGTATCCTGATCTGTCTTTCTTCTGGTAATGGAGTGTTGAGAAATGTATCCTGGTCTGTCTTTCTTCTGGTAGTGGAGTGTTGAGAAATGTATCCTGATCTGTCTTTCTTCTGGTAGTGGAGTGTTGAGAAATGTATCCTGATCTGTCTTTCTTCTGGTAGTGGAGTGTTGAGAAATTAATCCTGATCTGTCTTTCTTCTGGTAGTGGAGTGTTGAGAAATGTATCCTGATCTTTCTTTCTTCTAGTAGTGGAGTGTTGAGAAATGTATCCTGATCTGTCTTGCTTCTGGTAGTGGAGTGTTGAGAAATGTATCCTGATCTGTCTTTCTTCTGGTAGTGGAGTGTTGAGAAATGTATCCTGATCTGTCTTTCTTCTGGTAGTGGAGTGTTGAGAAATGTATCCTGATCTGTCTTTCTTCTGGTAGTGGAGTGTTGAGAAATTAATCCTGATCTGTCTTTCTTCTGGTAGTGGAGTGTTGAGAAATTACTCCTGATCTGTCTTTCTTCTGGTAGTGGAGTGTTGAGAAATGTATCCTGATCTTTCTTTCTTCTAGTAGTGGAGTGTTGAGAAATGTATCCTGATCTGTCTTTCTTCTGGTAGTGGAATGTTGAAAAATGTATGCTGATCTGTCTTGCGTCTGGTAGTGGAGTGTTGAGAAATGTATCCTGATCTGTCTTTCTTCTGGTAGTGGAGTGTTGAGAAATTAATCCTGATCTGTCTTTCTTCTGGTAGTGGAGTGTTGAGAAATTAATCCTGATCTGTCTTTCTTCTGGTAGTGGAGTGTTGAGAAATGTATCCTGATCTTTCTTTCTTCTGGTAGTGGAGTGTTGAGAAATTAATCCTGATCTGTCTTTCTTCTGGTAGTGGAGTGTTGAGAAATGTATCCCGATCTTTCTTTCTTCTGGTAGTGGAGTGTTGAGAAATGTATCCTGATCTGTCTTTCTTCTGGTAGTGGAGTGTTGAGAAATGTATCCTGGTCTGTCTTTCTTCTGGTAGTAGAGTGTTGAGAAATGTATGCTGATCTGTCTTTCTTCTGGTAGTGGAGTGCTGAGAAATGACAGATAAACTATAAATCACCTGGGAAACAAGTTGTGAATGAAGACTTCCTCATGGTTAGAAGAACCTTTCTCTTTTATTTGACTCTGTTCATGTGTGTGTGTGTGTGTGTGTGTGTGTGTGTGTGTGTGTGTGTGTGTGTGTGTGTGTGTGTGTTAGTGTAGGTTTCAACAGTCGTCCCAGATATCTGAAGGTGTTTATCAACCCTGCTAGCCACAAAAAAGAAGCGGTCTACATCTACAGAGAAGAAGTAGCTCCACTCTTCAGCATGGCCGACATCCAGACGGACATCACCGGTTAGTCTCTGTCTTCCTGTCCATGATACATGTGTCTATACAGTTAGTCTCTGTCTTCCTGTCCATGATACATGTGTCTATACAGTTAGTCTCTGTCTTCCTGTCCATGATACACGTGTCTATGTAGTTAGTCTGTCTTCCTGTCCATGATACATGTGTCTATACAGTTAGTCTGTCTTCCTGTCCATGATACATGTGTCTATACAGTTAGTCTGTCTTCCTGTCCATGATACATGTGTCTATGCAGTTAGTCTGTCTTCCTGTCCATGATACATGTGTCTATACAGTTAGTCTGTCTTCCTGTCCATGATACATGTGTCTATACAGTTAGTCTGTCTTCCTGTCCATGATACATGTGTCTATGCAGTTAGTCTGTCTTCCTGTCCATGATACATGTATCTATACAGTTAGTCTCTGTCCTCCTGTCCATGATACATGTATCTATACAGTTAGTCTGTCTTCCTGTCCATGATACATGTGTCTATACAGTTAGTCTGTCTTCCTGTCCATGATACATGTGTCTATACAGTTAGTCTGTCTTCCTGTCCATGATACATGTGTCTATACAGTTAGTCTGTCTTCCTGTCCATGATACATGTGTCTATACAGTTAGTCTGTCTTCCTGTCCATGATACATGTGTCTATGCAGTTAGTCTGTCTTCCTGTCCATGAGACATGTGTCTATACAGTTAGTCTGTCTTCCTGTCCATGATACATGTGTCTATGCAGTTAGTCTGTCTTCCTGTCCATGATACATGTGTCTATGCAGTTAGTCTGTCTTCCTGTCCATGATACATGTGTCTATAGTTAGTCTCTGTCTTCCTGTCCACGATACATGTGTCTATACAGTTAGTCTGTCTTCCTGTCCATGATAAATGTGTCTATAGTTAGTCTCTGTCTTCCTGTCCATTATACATGTGTCTATACAGTTAGTCTTTGTCTTCCTGTCCATGATACATGTGTCTATACAGTTAGTGTGTCTTCCTGTCCATGATACATGTGTCTATAGTTAGTCTCTGTCTTCCTGCCCACGATACATGTGTCTATACAGTTAGTCTGTCTTCCTGTCCATGATACATGTGTCTATACAGTTAGTCTGTCTTCCTGTCCAGGATACATGTGTCTATACTGTTAGTCTGTCTTCCTGTCCATGATACATGTGTCTATAGTTAGTCTCTGTCTTCCTGTCCACGATACATGTGTCTATACAGTTAGTCTGTCTTCCTGTCCATGATACATGTTTCTATACAGTTAGTCTGTCTTCCTGTCCATGATACATGTGTCTATAGTTAGTCTGTCTTCCTGTCCACGATACATG
>NC_079221.1:58697008-58827008 GCF_029633865.1 Lampris incognitus
ACTCCACAGTCTACACCATCTACAGACCAGGACTCCACAGTCTACACCATCTACAGGCCAGGACTCCACAGTCTACACCATCTACAGACCAGGACTCCACAGTCTGCAACATCTACAGACCAGGACTCCACAGTCTGCAACATCTACAGACCAGGACTCCACAGTCTACACCATCTACAGGCCAGGACTCCACAGTCTACACCATCTACAGACCAGGACTCCACAGTCTACACCAGCTACAGGCCAGGACTCCACAGTCTACACCATCTACAGACCAGTGGCCACTCTTTCAGGGATGAGGATGCTTGGTGTTGAGCTGCTTGATAAGAAAAAAACGTTCTCAGCTTTAGAAACACATCACCGCCTTGAGAAAGTCAGCAAATGGGAAAACTGTAAGGACAAAAGTTGTAAGATTATGATCATGCATCACAGGGTTCTGGTTCTTGCCGGTCTCTATCTTTATCTCTGTTCTACCCATCTCGTGCAGGGGCTCAGGGTTTTATATCTTAACATTAATGGTGGGAGGAACAGACGTAAGAGGGCTTTAGTGGCTGAGGTTGTGAAGCAGAAAAAGATAGAGCAGGAATCAGGAACACTTTATTTCATGTCATGTACGCAGGTACATGACATGAAATGAAATGCCATTTCCCCCAGCCCACAGCAGTGCAACACAGACAAAAACATCTCCAAAAAAAAATACGAGAACACACATATTCAAACCAACACACATATCAAAACTAAAATTAATAACTAAATAAATAAATCACTGTCCAAGGGAACGACCGCCAGCCAGGAGGACTGTTGGAACTGCTGGTCTGCATGGGCTAGCTGTTAGCATCGCCTTCCCCGCTTCTGCATCCTGTCAGACCGCCCTCGGGGTTTTCTCTTTGGGTGCCGCTCCAGGCAGGGGCCGTGGTCCTTGGGCCCACCGGACGCAGAACACCAAGCTCTCTCAGCCAGACACCCTCGACACACCTCCCCGCACTCCTCACGATAACACCAAAAACACAACAGTCAATGCCAGGTGAGGACACAATGTGGTTTTTCTGCAGGAAACTTATCGTGACCAAACTAATGAGATAGACTGGGGGCGGTGGTGGGAGGGGTCATATGCACTCAGCTATGGCACCAACTTTAGTGTGTGCGTGTGTGTGTGTGGGGGGGTAGCAGTGTTGCTAACTAAAAGGACCAATCCAAGGATTTTTCTTAATTTTTTATTTTTCACAGCAGTATATGCTACAAAATGTATACCAAAACAAAAAGTTTAATTTTCCTCGGCTGTTCAGGGTTGTTTTTTTTAACTTACAAGAGAAAGTAAAAAAAATCAAAAACAACAAATACATATAAAAAGGAAACTTTAAGAGCTTTATACAATTTGGGCGAGGAAAAGTGTGTCCATAAGACTCTATATGGGAGAGAGGTGATATGAGGGTTCCCAGTTTGTGGTGGGAGAGTGTGAAGGTTCCTAGTGCGTGGTAGGGAAAAGGAGTGTGAGGGTAGAGAGAGAGGGTGTATTAAAATGTCATTAATTCAATATCTCTACAAAATCTGGCTGTAAGGGCCTCACATATTTGACCCACTTGGTCCAGAATTTAATGAACTTATTTTTCTGAAGACGGAGGGAAAAAGTCATCTTTTCCACAACATAAATGTCATTTACAATATCTATCCACTCCTGTATTGTGGGGGTTCAGGAGGTAACCAGCACTTTGTGAGTGCTTTTTTACCAGTACATGTCAAAATACCAAGTAAATATTCATGCGGCCATCCTGCCTGGAAATCGATATTTCCTAAGACTATTGTGGAAAATTGCCAGGGCAGATCATTGTTCAGGATGTTTTTCAATGCTTTGTGATGCTCTTCCCAGAAAGGTGTTGTCACTGGGCACTCCCAGGATATGTGCCAGTGGTGGGCTTCCTGAAGTCCACACTGTCTCCAACATTTGGTGCCCCCCCCCCATCAATATGTGCTTTCTGTTTTGGTGTACATATGTGGGAGCTGGTGCATTTCCACTGGAATTTACATACATCAAGCCAATCTTCATTTGATATTGTAAAGTTACCTTCTTTTTTCAATTTTTCTTTAATGTACTCTGTAGACTGGGACTTTTTTTTGCTATAAGGCCTTTATAAAATCTTGAGATAACACCTTTATTTGAGTCTTTTTGATAGCCACCAATAAATATCCTCAGTATAGGATCATTAAAGTCTGTTTTATCTTTAATGTTATGTTCAAAATGATGACGTATCAGGATATATCTATAAAAATCTGATTTTTCAAGATCATATTATTTCCTCAAGTTTTCAAAGTATTTTAAGTGTCACTTTTCTGTTAAGGACTAAAATGTTGTTATTCCTTTTGAAATCCAGGACTTAAATCTATAATCCATTTTATTATTAGTCTGCGGTGCCGAAAGCTGAGTTTATCTCAGGCTACGCATCCCTGCTCTTCCTCAACTTTCTTGCTCTAACTGAGACCTGGATCATGCCAGAAAACACTACCACACTCGCAGCTCTGACTGATGTGTACTCTTTTTCTCACACTCCCAGAGCTGGGAGGCGATGTGGTGGTACTGGTCTGCTAATGTCCCTGAAATGGAAATACTCTCTTGTTTCCATTCCACAATTTTCTCCGCACTCTTTTGAATTTCATGCGGTTACTGTCTCTTATCCAGTCAAACTCACCACCGTGGTTGTGTACCACCCGCCAGGCCCCCTTGGTGAGTTTCTGGAGGAGCTTGACACACTTGTCTCGCACTTCCCTGATGATGACTCTGCACCTATCCTTCTCGGTGACTTCAACATCCACACTAACAAGCTAGAGCCTCTTCTCTCTCTCCTCTCCTCCTTTGACCTTCACCTCTCACCCTCTCCTCCTACCCACAAGGCCGGCAACCAGCTGGACCTTATCTTTACTAGACACTGTCCTATTTCCTATCTCTCTGTTACTCCCCTCCAGCTCTCTGGCCACTATTTCATGTCCTACTCTCTTTCCCTCTCTCCACCCCCCTCAGCCCCTTCCCTTATCCACATGATTTCCACCCGTAGACAACCTCCGCTCTCTCTCTGCCACTGATCTTTCTTCCTCTGTTACCTCTATCCTCCCTATACCTGAATCTTTCTCTCTCCTACCCCCTGACACTGCTACTGATCTTCTTCTCTCTACCCTCTCCTCTTCTCTGGACAATCTCTGTCCCCTCACCTCCAGGCCTGCACGCCCAACTCCACCTGCCCCTTGGCTGACCGACTCAGTACGTACTGACAGACAGAGCCTGAGAGTGGCGGAGCACAAATGGAGAAAGGGCAAACTCCCAGAGGACCTTCTCAACTTCCAATCTCTTCTTTCCACTTTCTCCTCCCCCCTTTCTGCTGCTAAGGCTGCCTTCTATTGCTCTAAAATCCAATCCTCTGCCTCTAATCGTAAGAAACTCTTTGAAACCATCTAGACACTTCTTCAACCCCGACCTCCTCCTCCTACTTCCTCCGTTCTCCCTGATGACTTCACTAACTTCTTTGACAAGAAGGTAAACAACATAAGATCCTCCTTTTCTAGCCTCCCGGTTAGTGCTCCTTGCACTAGCCCACCCTATGCACCCTCCCTCACCTCTCCATGTCCCACCCTGTCCCACCTCGCTCCCCTCTCCCCCGACGAGGTCCTCAACCTCATCACATCCAGTCGCCCCACCACATGCTCCCTTGACCCGGTCCGCTCCCCTCTTCTTCAGTCTATAGCACCTGAAACCCTTCCCTTTCTAACCCACCTCGTCAACACCTCCCTCCAGGCGGGATGCTTTCCATCTGCCTTCAAAACTACTAGAGTCACCCCCCTTCTCAAGAAACCATCACTTAACCCCTCTGACGTCAAAAACTACAGACCGGTTTCCCTTCTACCTTTTCTATCCAAAACTCTTGAATGTGCTGTCTTTAACCACCAGATCCTCCTCTCTACCCTCGAGGGGCTGGGTGTCACAGGCTCTGCACTCTCAATGTTTGCATTCTACCTGATGGGTCGCTCCTACCAGGTGACATGGAAGGGATCTGTGTCAGAGCCTCGCAGATTGACTACAGGCGTTCCACAGGGTTCGGTTCTGGGTCCTCTCCTTTTCTCCTTGTACACGACACCCCTGGGTTCTGTTATTGGCTTGCATGACTTCTCTTACCATTGTTATGCCGATGACACCCAGCTGATCTTGTCCTTTCCTCCCTCTGACACACAAGTAGAGACACGCATTGCTGCATGCTTGACTGACATCTCGGAGTGGATGGTGACACACCACCTGAAGCTCAATCTGGACAAGACAGAGCTGATGTTCCTCCCAGGGAAAGGTTGCCCGCATCGAGACCTGGCCATCACCATTGACAACACTGTGGTGACGCCAACTTGGACTGTAAGGAATCTGGGTGTGATCCTGGACGACCAACTGTCGTTTGCTGCAAACGTTGCATTGGTTGCTTGCACCTGCAGATTTCTCCTCTATAACATCAGGAGGATTCGCCCATTCCTCACCGACAAGACGGCACAGGTGCTCATCCAGGCTCTGGTCATCTCCTGGCTGGACTACGGCAACTCCCTTCTTGTTGGTGCCCCGGCGTCGGCCATCAGACCTCTTGAGCTTGTTCAGAAAGCTGCAGCTCGTCTGGTGTTCAACCTCCCTAAGTTCTCCCACACAGCTCCCCTTCTCATGTCCCTACACTGGCTCGCAGTAGCTGCTCGCATCCAGTTTAAGACTCTGGTGCTAGTCTACAGGGCAGTGAAAGGAACAGTTCCTTCCTATCTCCAGGCCATGGTCAAGCCCTACACCCCCGCCCGACCACTTCGCTCTGCTGCCTCGGGACGCCTGGTTGCCCCGTCGCTCAGAGGCCCTTGCTGCCGATCGACCCGGTCACGGCTCTTTTCTGTCCTGGCTCCACAGTGGTGGAATAAACTCCCCACTGATGACAGGACAGCAGAGTCGCTGCCCATCTTTCGGCGCAGGTTGAAAACTCACCTCTTTAAGAACTACTACCCTGTTACTTGTTCTTAGCACTTATTGTATTCACTCATTTAAAAAAAGAAATCTCTTTCTTGCAATTTTACTTTAGCACTGGCTTTGCTCTTAGATGCTTGTTTAGATGCACTTATGACCTCTGATGACTAGTAGTTCTCCTGATTTCCTATGTTAAATGCACTTATTGTAAGTCGCTCTGGATAAAAGCGTCGGCTGAATGACTGTAATGTAATGTAATGTAATGTAATGTGTTAGGCTTGAACTCAGGATCATAGGTACACCATTGAATTATTTGTAATGTATGACCCAGTTTATATTCTTCTCATCATATTCCAGATTTTTAGTTGGGCGTTAATCCATGGATTTTGCACCTTATCTAGGAATATTCCTACATTTTTGTGGGCCAATACTGCAAGAATTTGAGGATCATTCATGATGGAGAGTTCAATATCTTTCCACCTGGCATGAAATATTGGGTTACATATGTTGATGTTGATTAAGGGTTTAGTCTGGGCTGCATAAAAATAAACCTTAAAGCAGGGTAATGACATTCCTCCCTCCTCCCTTGGTAGTTGTAGAGTTCTGAGTTTAAGCCTGGGGTTTTTCCTGCCAAATAAATCTGGAAGTTATCATATTCAATATGGAGAATTGTTTTGAAGAAATTTCTACAGGCTTGAAATAAATAGAGATATTGTGGAAGGATGTTCATCTTCACAGAATCAATTCGATGACTGAGACCAAGGAAAGAGACAGCATTCCATCTGTGTATGTCATCTTTAATTTTTGTTAAGAGGGGACCATAATTTATCTCTGCCAGCGTTGAGATTTTTTTCGGTGAGTATATTCCTAAATATTTCAATGAGTTCTGATCCCAATTAAGATGGAATTTTTCCCTAAGGTGTTTTGAGGGTGTATAATTAAAAGCCAAAATTTGCATTTTCTTTACATTTAGTTTGTATCCTGCATATCTACCAAATGTTTCTAGCAGTTTCATTAATTCAGAAAATGACTTCGGGGGTTTACTTAAATAAACCAACATATCATCAGTGTACAATGCCAGTTTGTGGTCTTCTTCATTTATGCAGATGCGTTTGATGCTTTCAGTCTGCGTTATCCACTGTGCGAGAGACTCAATATAAAGCACAAAGAGTAGTGGTGAGATTGGGCACCCTTGCCTCGAACCACTCTCTAATATGCTTGCTTGCTTTAGGTTGTCCGTCGTGTCCGATGATGACAATCCTGCCTCTGTCACTTGTGAGTCTTCTTATGGCTGTAAAGCCCAATCCGCGATCCACAATGTCTGCCACAGACAGAACAGGTGAAATCACTGACTGGGGGTGTAGGTGTGGTACTGGCTTCATGTCTCTTCAGACGTCTTCTGGTCCGTCGATCACCGCGGTCCTTCTCGAGGTTTTGCACCCCTTGTTGACAGAGCTGCCGCCAGATGGAGCGTTGGGCGGCAGTGTCTTCCAGCTGGCTCGGGTTCAGGCCGCACTTCTTTATGATGGTCTTCAGCTGGTCTTTGTACCGTTTTTTCTGGCCCCCTGCCAAGCGGCGGCCAAGATGTAGCTGGCCATACAGCACTTTACGCGGTAAGCGCTCCTTTGGCATCCTGATGACGTGACCGAGCCATCGAAGTTGGTGCTGGGTGACGGTAGCCTCCATGCTGATGCAGTTGGTCTTGCGGAGTATTTCAGTATGGGGCACTCGGTCACGCCAGGTTCTCCTCAGGATGCATTGTAGGCATCTGATGTGGAAGGCCTCAAGCATCCTGAGGTGGTGGCTGTACAGGGTCCACGCCTCACAGCTGTAGAGGAGAGTCGTGATGACAACTGCCAAGTAGACAGATATTTTGGTGTGGAGGTTGAGGTCTTTGTTTTGAAAGACCCTTCTCCTAAGTCTGCCAAAAGAGGATGACGCTTGTTTAATCCGGTTTTGCATCTCCCTGTCGATGCTGCAGTCATCAGAGAGAAAGCTGCCCAGGTATTTGAAGGATTCCACTGTTGCAAGTGGTTTGTCGGAGATGTTGAAGGTTGGTGAATGAGATGGAGGAGTAGATGCCCACTGGCATACTACTTCAGTCTTTGTCACATTTATAGAGAGCCCCAGCCTACCATACGCCCTTGCAGCAGCTGCAAGGGTAGCTTGTAGTGCCTCGGGTGTGTGGGCCACAACTGCACAGTCATCTGCGTACTGTAACTCAATGATGTGCTCCGATGTCATTTTTGTGACCGCTTGGAGCCTACGGATGTTAAATAGGTTTCCATCTAGTCTGAAGTCCACAGTAACCCCACTGTCCTTCCTGATTTCCTTGTGGAGCAGCAATGTCACACACAGGAGGCAGATGTTAAAAAGAACTGGAGCAAGGATGCACCCCTGACGTACCCCGGTGCACACCCTGAAGGGCTCGGATTCCTGGCCTCCAATGGTCACACGTGCCATCATCCCCACGTGAAATCTTTGAAGGATGTTGACAAACTTTCGTGGACAGCCAAACTTCAGGAGGATGTTCCATAGGATGTCCCTGTTGACTGTGTCGAAAGCCTTTGACAGGTCGATGAAGGCTATGAAGAGGTTCTGATGTTGCTCCCTGCACTTCTCTTGGAGTTGCCGTGCTGTGAACACCATGTCCACAGTACTCCTATTCCTCCTAAACCCACACTGTGACTCAGGCAACAGCTCCTCTGAGATGTGTTTTACCAGCCTGTGTAACATGAGTTTGGCCAGGACTTTTCCAGCAACAGCCAGTAGTGAAATGCCACGGCTGTTGCAACAGAGGGACTTGTCTCCTTTGCCTTTATATATGGAGATGATGTTAGCATCCCTCCACTGCTGAGGGACAGTTTCGTTCTTCCATACGTGTGAGATGAACAGGAAAAGTGCACGGGTGCAGAGGTAGCCTCCCTGTTTAAAAATCTCTGCAGGGATACTGTCAGGGCCAGGGGTCTTGTTATTTTTCAGCGACCTAACTGCACAATGAACCTCTTCAAAGGTTGGTGGAAGGTCAAGGTCTTGGATGGTGGGGCGGACAGGTAGTTCATCCAAGATCGAGGGATCGGTTGGGGAGGGCTGGTTCAAAAGAGTCTCAAAATGTTCTGCCCATCTTTTTGTGATGAGTTTCTGGTCTTTTATGAGGGTGGTACCATCATCAGACTTCAGGGGGGAGACAGAGCAGTTTCTTGGGCCGTAGATGGTTTTCACTGCATCATAAAAGTTGTGCATATCATTTCTATCGGCATGGGATTGTATTTCATTTGCCTTCGATATCCACCACTCATTCTGCAGGGCACGCAATTTTGACTGCACCTCTCTCCTGGATGCTTGCCATTGTTGCCGGAGTGTAGCTGATGTGGGATTGTTGAGGACAGCACTGTGTGCTTTATGCATGCCTTTGAGTATGGAAGTTATTGTGCCTGTGTTGTCATTGAACCAGTCCTGGTGTTTTCTGCTCTTGTAACCGATGGATTGGGATGCTGCCTTGTAGAGTCTGGAGCTCACGGAAGACCATTTCCTGTCAATGGAATCATCCGTGCTCAAGAGAAGCTCAATGTCTTCCAGGTTTTCAGCCAGAGAGAGGCGGAGATTGTTCTGGACCTCAGCCTTTTCTAGCCGGGTACAGTCAAGCCTCTTCTTTCCTGACCTTTGGAGACGAACAGCAGGGCGTACCTCCACCTGGAGCCTGGTCATGATGAGCCGGTGATCTGTCCAGCACTCAGCACCTCTCATTGCACGAGTGAGTAAGACGTCTTTTGTATCAGCACATCTCACAATGATGTAGTCCAATAGGTGCCAATGTTTGGAGCGTGGGTGCATCCAGGATGTTTTGTGCTTGTTTTTTAATTGGAAGAGGGTGTTTGTGATGGTCAAGCCATGCTCAGCACAGAGGCTTAGGAGGCGCAGTCCATTTGCATTGATTTTCCCAATGCCATGCCCACCAATGACACCACTCCACACCTTGTTGTCTTTCCCCACTCTGGCATTGAAATCGCCCAGCAAAAAGATCTTGTCCTCCTTGGGTATATGACGGAGAGCCTCATCTAGTGACTGATAGAAGCGGTCCTTTACGTCATCCTCTGATGGCAGTGTTGGTGCATAGGCACTTAGGAGGGTGGCATAACGTTTCTTGGCCAGAGGGATCCTGAGCGACATGAGTCTTTCACTTATGCCAATCGGTGTTTCAGTGAGTCTTGGTAGGAGGCTGTTTTTTATTGCAAATCCCACACCATGCTGATGTTGTCCTCCTGCAGGGTATCCCTTCCAGAAGAAGGTGTAGGTGTCCTCCTTCAGGGAGCCTTCATCCAGGAACCTGGTTTCACTGAGTGCAGCAATGTCAATATTGTAGCGATTGAGTTCCGCTGCAATTAGTGCAGTCCTTCGCTGAGGTCTTTCGGCATTAACGTCCAGCAGAGTTCTTATGTTCCATGTTGCCAGTTTAAAGGGAATTATTTTCTTTTTTTTATTTCGACCGCAGAGTGGAATGTCCCGATAGGTGCGGTAGCCTATCCAGGATGTTTTGAGTGGGCAATGTTTAGGCCACCTTTTCTAGGCCCCTCCCCAGTTGGGGTGAGCAGTGTGGCTCCTAAATAGGGCTGCTCAGACACACAGGGGTCTGCCGAGAGCAGCTGCCACTCAAGCCCAGCTGCTGGCGACCATGAATAGCCCTGTGCCGCTGGCGTGCAGGGGTCTGATTAGGAGCTTCCAGTGCATTCATACCTGCTCCCGTCACCAGACACCCCATCGCCGCCAGACTTTGATCCATATTCCGGTTGCTGGTCTCACCGAGGCAGAGGTGGATACCTGCGCAAAGAGATTATATACAGTGCCGCTGGGGGTGCGCATATCCCAGCAGCACTTTTTCACTGTGAGAGGGTGGGATCTGGTGGCAAGGGGGGCCCAAGACGACCAGCACTCTTCCACAGCTGCAGGAGGCTGCCGGAGCTCCAGTCTGTCAGAGGACCGCCTATCGTGCGCCGCCATGCACATTGCTTTTCTCTCAGGGTGTGCTCCCCTAGCCTTTGTCGTCCTACACTTACCCACAAGGCAGTGGGACAGTGGTTGGTCAATGCCAGGGCGTATCCACTTCACATGGGCCTGCGCATTAGACCTCTGGGGACCACTGTAGCTCCGAGATCCCCTACAGTTTAGCCAGGGACCGCAAGGTACCCAGTTACCGTGTGTGGCCACGAGGAGGCACTGCAGGAGTCTTGGCGGTAGAGAGGCTATGTACCGGCAGGGGAGACTTACGCACTCGGCTCCTCTTTTCACCCCCACAAAGAGGGCTAGCCGGCGGCAGTAGCTGAGAGCAGAGAGTAGCAAGCAGAAGCAGCATGCAGCATGCACTAACTACCAGCACTACTACCCCAGTATTACTGCACTGACGCATCACACACGCCCTGTGCATCACACACACACTAATATACTAATATATATATACTAATATATATATATACTAATATATTAGAGTCTGAAAGGTACCCATTTATTTTTGTAAGGCAGGGCACCTGACTAGATATGTTTACAATATTCAAATGCCCCGGATTTAAGGACCTTTTCGAGGAGGAGTGACTCAATGAAAATCAAAAACACTTCTTTTAGTTTTACTCAGAACAATAGCCGGCATTTATTAAACATGAACTATTCAATACACTGTGATTTCTCACTTTATTTTTCAATGTCCTTTCAGTTGTAGTAAATCAAAATGCGTGTGTAGCCCAAAAATATAAAACAAAAGTACCTATTCAGAGCTCTGATAAAATAAACCCAAAATAAAACCCAAAGTCCATCTACCCGGGTAGTATGCTTTTAAAGTGTGGCGAGATCTCAAGCGCTTATCTGTGTGACGACATGGAGACAGCGTGGAGTTGGAACAGTTCGTGCTGGCGGTGAGACGCTCCACTTCCGCCCTCCGTTCCGCGGCTGCGCACTCGTCTGTCCAATGGCTAGCGGTCCCCTGGATCGTCTCAATTTCTCGCATAAACAAAAAACCAACCTGCATAGCAGGTCAATACTCAATTACCCTTTAGAAAATCAACATTACCAGATCTGGAATTAGTATGACTCGATAATCCGTATTGATGAACGCAGAGTGACTCGGAACTTTACTTTCAATCATATCGTTTCCTCATGCGAGCTCAGACGCTAGCTTACAACCCAGCAATACAGGTTCACCATGGCTCTGCGTCGCACTTCAGCTCATTAGACTAAAGTCCACCTCCGATTGGGTTTTGTTTAACTTGTACACATCTTATCAAGACATTTACTCATTACCAAGGAAATGGTCGAGCTAACAAAGAGAATAGAATACAGTAAAGTCTCTCAACCAGAACCTTGCATGATCAACATATGGAAGACACTGACTATGCTAGCAAGGCACGTGGCGAAGTTAAGGTGAGACACTCACCGGAGAAAATAATTATAAGTTCACGGAATCCTCCTCAGAACTCCGACACATGTTGCTGTATTACCTGCTGAAAAGTGCGTTCTTGAAAGAGAACTAATTTACTTGCTCTTAAATCTCATATTTTCACTTTGTACCTCTTGTAGGTGAATTCGTTTTTGCTCCAGCTCTGCTGAGCACGATTTTCATTCTTCTTCTTTGCTGTAACCAATGTAGCAGTTTCTACTATCTGCAGCGTTACTACTGCTATCTACTGGGCAAGTTTAATATGCAGGGAAAATGCATAGTTGAAAATGGCAAGGAAACTAAATTAAATCATATATAAACTAGGAAATAACCTAACACTGCATGTTGGCTGCTTTATGTGGGTTACATCTTTATTCAGGTTAATGGTTTATATAATGTACGGATGCCCTTTACAAAGTTTTTGTGCCGGCCAAATCTTTCAAGAACATTGTATAAGAACGGCCTACTCACTGAATCAAAAGCCTTCTCAGCATCCAGACTAACTAAGAGGGCTTCCAATTTATTCTGCTGGATATGGTTTAATATGTGCAATGATTGTCTAATATTATCGTGAGCTTGTCTTTGTGGGATAAACCCAGTCTGGTCATTATGCATAAGCTGGGGAAGGATCTTTTCTAGTCTTTTGGCAAGGATGGCTGAATATAATTTGTAATCAACATTCAGGGATGAATTGGTCTGTATGACCCACATTCTAATATGTCTTTTCCCTCCTTTGGGATAGCTGAGATGACTGCCTCGCTCCATGATGGAGGCATTTTAGCATCCATTAAACATGTATTGCAAGCCCGAAGAAGGTTTGGTATTAACTCGAGTCGAAAAGCCCAATACCATTCTGACGGGAAGCCATCCGAACTGAATGACTTATTGGCTTTGAGCCTGGAAATAGTGCTGTTTAGCTCTCTCTCAGTTACTGCAGCTGTTAATGTTTGATTTTGTTCCTCTGATAGAACAGGTAAATTGAGAGAATCAAGGAACTTTCCAATTTGTTGCTCGTCCTCTAAGCGGGGTTGTGTGTACAGGACTAGTAATGCTTCTTAAACTTTTTTGTATTTCATCTTGTTTATATTGTATAGACTTAGAGTCCGGGTCCCTTATTTTGTATATTGTGTTATCTGTTTATTGTTTATGTAGCCTCTTTGCTAAAAGTTTAGTTGATTTTGAGCCTGACTCATAGTATTTCTGTTTTGTAAATATCATCTTTTTTCAATTTACTGTGAATACAATATATTTATTTCATTTCGGATTTTCTTCATTTTTGTCATCAGATTCAGTTTTTGTTCCCTTTTATGTTGTGTCTCAAGATCTTTTAATTCTATATTAAGGTTTATTAGTCTTAATTGTTTTTCTTTCTTTTCATGGGCACAGAAAGATATAATTTTCCCCCTGACGACTGCTTTTAAGGCATCCCATACTATAGCCGAATCAACCTCTCGCTTATCATTCTCTTCTAGAAACATTTTTATTTCCTCTCTCATTTGGGTCTTAAATTGTGGGTTGTTTAGGGTACTTGTATTTAGCCTCCACAAAGTTCCCCCCGGGTTATCTCTGATATGTATAGTGCAAGAGAGAGGTGCATGATCAGATAAGTCAATACTTCCGACATTGCAGCTATGCATTCTATGGCGGTCTCTCTTTAAAACAAAAAAAAATAATCTATCCTTGAGTATACATCATGGGTGCATGAATTAAAGTATAATCACGGCCTGATGGATAAAAATCTCTCCAAAGATCTAATATGCCCAGGTCTGCCATTATAACATTAATTTGCCTATGTAATAATGTAGGCAATGCATAGTGTGGATAGAAGCGTTTTATTTATTTATTTTTATACCATCACATGTAGAGGTGTTCGTGAAAGAGCTGGGTCTTTAGCTTCTTCTTAAAGATGGAGAGGGACTCAGAGTATCAAATGGGGTTAGGTAACTTGTTCCATCACCAGGGAACTACAGAAGAGAAGAGTCTGGCTAGTGACTTAGCGGCCCGTAGTGGCAGAAGTGCCAGGGACATCAATGACATGGATGCTCCGAGCTCTTTCTCCATCGGTTTGGAGAAGACTGTTGCCAGGAGCAAGCTGATGACATCTCTGAAGCTCCCCGGTGGTGGGGTGACGACTGATCCAAAGGAAATGAGGAGTCATGCTGTGGCAGTTTATTCTTCTCTCTTTGGGGCAGAGCAGTGTGATCAGGACAGTGCTGCAGAGCTGCTGGAGGGGCTTCCTCAACTCAATCCTGAGTAAAAGGTAGACCTGGACAGAGATCTCAGCTTGGAGGAGTTGACTGTAGCTGTTGGTCGGATGATTTCAGGACAAGCTCCAGGAATAGATGGACTCACCACTGATTTTTACAGGTGTTTCTGGTGTTCTGTTGGACCTGACCTGCATGAAGTTCTCTTTGAGTGTTTCCATGCAGGGATGATGCCTGTCTCTTGTAAGAGGGCAGTTCTCTCCTTAATCCCTAAAAAATGAAGATTTAGCTTTGTTGAAAAGTTGTACGCCAGTGGCCCTTTTATGCTTGGACTATAAAGTGCAACACAACCTACCTTTGATAGTCTCTGCCTATGCGGATGATTGAAATGTGTTTGTCAGGGATCAGAGGGAGTTGGAGGCACTTCAGGACAGTCAGGGCTTATATCAGAAGGTTTCATCAGCATAAGTAAACTGGGCAAAGAGTTAGGCCTTACAGGTAGGATAGTGGAGAGAGAGGGCAGCACCCAGTTTGCCCGCAGGTCTGCAATGTGGGGGAGAAGAGGGATAAAAGTGTTAATTCATTTATTTTATAATTCTATTGTAATTCTGTTATCCTCTTTCAATGTTGTATTCTGTCAATTGTGTAAACACAACATCCATTGCACGTTGCCTGTCTTGGGAGAGAGAGCATCCTCTGTTGCTCTCCCTGAGGTTTCTTCCTATTTTTTCTCCCTGTTAAAGGTTTTTTAGGGAGTTGGTCCTTATCTGATGTGAGGGTCTAAGGACGGCATATTGTGTTGCTGTAAAGCCCCTTGAGGACATTTTTTAGTTTGTGATATTGGGCTACACAAATGAAATTGATTTGACTTGGGGATATTTTTAGGCACAGAGGCTTATCAGAGGCAGAATTGGGGGGGTGTGATGGAGAAAGTGTGTGCCAAGTTGTCTAAATGGAAATGGTTGCTACCCCAGCTGTCGTATCGAGGTCGAGTTTTGTTTGCCAATAACTTGGTTGCCTCAGTGCTGTGGAACAGAACTAGATTCGAGCCCCTGCCTTAAATTTGCCAGTGGAAGAGGGAGGACAGGGTCTTGTGGACATTGCCTCTTGAGTGATGGCCTTTAGGCTGAAGACCGCACAGAGACTGACTGCTTAATCACTGTGGTGTGTGGTGGCTAGACACAGCCAAGCTCATCCTGCGGACAGCTGGTCGTCTGGGGTACAGTAAGCAACTGTTTCTGCTGAGGCTGGAGGAGGCAGATCTCACAGGCCTGTTGCCTCTCTGCACCTCCATCCTGGATGCATGGAAGATCCCGAAGGCCTCCAGAGAGCCTGCTGCTATGGCTGGTCGGTGGCTGTTTGAGGAGCCACTTTTTTGCAGCTGCTTCATTCAGGGCCGGACCCTGTCCTCAGCCACCATAAGAGCTTCTCTGAAGGAGGCCGGATGTGTGAAGCTGGGACATCTGCTGACACCCGCGGGGGCCCTGCAACAATGCACCAAAGTCAGACCCAGGTTGTTGAGTCATATTATTGATGAGGTGTGTGCATCACTTCCAGAGTACCTGAGGACATTTTTGATGGAGAACTGTGAGCTGGCGGGCCATTGGGAGGGGGATGTGGAATATAGATTTCCACGGTTGACTGTCTCTCCTAATGTGGGGGAGTGACAGGAGGTGGAGGGCCGACTCCTTTCTTTCACGACCCCACGGCTGGACAAGTTTGAGGACCTGGGAAAAAAGGCAACTTACGTCTTGTGTGTGAAGGCGAGGCACTTTCAGTCTCTGCAGGCCATGAAAGCGTCGAGGTGGTCTGAGTTTTTTGGTCCAGGCTCTTCCCTGAAAGGCTGCAGGTGGTCCCTGTACAAGCTACCGGTTGAAAACACTCAGCTGACCTCCAGTGGAGGATTGTGCATGGAGCGATAGCCATGAACAGACACAGAGCACACCTGGATGCTGACCACAGGGAGGCGTGTCGTTTTGCTCACAGTGTGAAACTCTAACACATTTGTCCAGTGTCCTGGGCTGGTGGTGTTTTTGATTTGTAGAGGGGCTGGTTTTTTGGGCATGGGGGGAGGCTTTTTCTTTTCAGTTGTTTGTCTATGGTCCCAAGTACCTAGCCAGGGAGGAAGGTACCCACACACTTATATAAATCTCATATCAGCTTCTGCCAAATTAGCCATCTGGCTGATTCGTAAGAACCCCGGGTCCAGGTGGTGGGCTGTGTGGCCCCTGTGCAGGTTCTCACAGGACTGCTGAAGGCTCGGCTCAGGGTCGAGTATGCCTACAACAAAATGGTAGAGAATTTAGAGGCATTCAGCTTTAAATGGGCAATAGGGGGAGTATTGTGCTCAGTGGGAGATGAAGACCTGGTTTTATTTTCTTTAGTTTGTATAATGAGGGAAAGTCCTGGCTGTATTGTTGGCTTCTGTTTTATTTATTTATTGTTGTTTTTTTTCTTCACTTCACTTGCACTATTGTGGTTGATGTCCTTTTGTCTGTATACCAGTTGTATTTCTTGGGTTTTATAAATCTCTCTCTCTCTCTGTCTGTCTGTCTGTGTGTCTGTCTGTCTGTGTGTCTGTGTGTCTCTAGTTACCGAGAGGAAGGGCCACGCTCTGTCGGTGTTAAAGGAATGCAGATTGGATGAATATGATGGGTATGTTCTCTCTCTTTAACTCCATGTCCATGTTGCTGTGTGTGTCTGTGTGTATTTAGGGTCTTGATGGGCATATCACAGCATTCTGCCTAGATGGTATTGAGCATATTGTTTTACATCACACTAGTTGGTTTATACCTTTTCCACATGGCTTGTAGGCCTGTACGTTCACTGAATGTAGTGGTGGAATGTAACGTGAAATGCGTCTTAGGATGCTTAATTTATTAATGTATTTATTCTCTTCTTTTCACTTAGGTGAATTTTTATCCTTCGCCTGGTCCTCGTGTGAGTCTGCATGCATGGCCACACGAGGACGTCAGTGTGCATCTCTTGCCCACACACTGATCTGTCTGTTGTCTCTGACATACTGATGATTGCCGCTTGTCTGTAGTTGTGTGTATGGTCTGGGTAGATTGGGGAACTGAACTGCCCTTCTGGGATCAATAAAGTTGTCTGAATCTGAGTCTGAGATTCCAGGGACCAAACTACTATTAATTTGATGTAAACTACTTCCCAAAGTCGTCATCATCGGCGATCCCTCGAAGCGAGTGTGACTGTCCTCTCCATTGGGTTGTCTACTTGTGGGTCTTCAGATGGCTGTAGAGGCTGATACACAATCCACCTATTTTGGTGCAGTGTGGACAGGGGAAAGTGGTGATGGTTGGTGGTGGTGGTTGAGCCTTTTTCTCTCTCTCCTTGTGGTGCTGTTGTTTTCTCTCTGCGGCACAAAGAAGTTCTATTTCCTGATGTGCAGCTTCTTCCTGCATGGATTTCTTCCAGGAGCACCTATCCAGCGCAATGTGTTCCCAGTTGCTCGATGTGATGTTGAATTTTTATTAATAATAATAATAATCATTACATTTATATAGCACTTTTCTAGACATGCCCGAGTCTGCCAGTCACTAGATTTCCAGAGCTTTTTCTGTCCACAAAGAGTCCTTAAGATTCCCCACCCATCTGTGGACGTCTGCCTTGGCTCCGGAGTGAGCCACTCTTTTAGCCTTGCAGGTTACATAATTTTGCCAGGCACATATGGCTTTGCTTTTCTTGGGGATGAGCTGCTCTACCTCTGTGTCATTCTCATCAAACTAGTCCTGGTGTTTTCTGGACTTGCACTCAAGGGTGGTTTTGCAGGTGTTGATGATGGTGGATTTGAGCAGGCTCCAGTACTTCTCAATGTCATCAGGATATTCCTGTTGGAAGGTTTCCCCAAGAGAGGCCTGACGTCGCTGCTGGGTTGGTTTCATTCACACTTTCAAGGTTCAGTCTTGGCTGGATCTGCTTGTTTTGAACCCTCTTCTTCCTCGAGTGTGATGGACATTGTGGAGCGGATGAGGCAATGATCTGTCCAGCAGTCACTGCATCGATCATCGTAATGTTCATGTCATGGTGGTCCCTCATTTGTACAATGACATAGTCAAGGAGATGCCACTGTTTGGAACGGGGGTGTCTCCAAGATGCCTTAAATTTGTTTTTCTGGTGAAACAGAGTGTTAGTGATGGTGAGGTTGTACTGAGCACATTTGCTAAGAAGCAGAACTCCACTGGAGTTGATGTTCCCAATGCCTTCCCTTCCTATAGTACCCATCCGGAGGTGTTGATCCCGGCCAACCCTGGCGTTGAAGTCTCCTATGAGGATAATCTTATCAACCTTGGGGATTTTTGACAGTGTCTTGTCTAAGCAGGCGTAGAAGGTCTCTTATATGTCCTCTTCAGACTCTAAAGTAGGGGCATAGGTACTCACAACTGTTGCCATCTGGTTGTTGGCAAGCACCTGACGGATGGTCATGAGATGCTCACTGATCCCCACAGGAAGTTCAGACAGGTGACTGATGATCTGGTTCCTGATGGCAAATCCAACGCCATGGATCCTTGGCTCATTAGCAGCTTTTCCTTTCCAGAAGAAAGTGTAGCCACCCTTCTCCTCCTTCAGTTGTCCTTCATTTTCCTGTCGGGTTTCAGAAAGGGCAGCTATGTCAATCCGGCATCTCTTCATTCTCTAGAAATGATCATGGTCCTCTCCGGTCTGTCACTGGTTGCACTATCCATCAGTGTGTGCACATTCCAGGCTCCAAAGCTCATGTTTCTATGTTTCTGACCGCATGTGGTGATCCCTCTGGACGTAGCATTCCAGTCAGGTGGTTTGAAGCAGGCTATTTTGAGGGCACCTTTTCTAGACCCAGGTGGGGTGAGCAGAGTGGATCCTAAAGAGGGCCGCTCAGTCATGGGTGCAGCTACCAAAGGGCTTTTTTTTTATTGGGATTTGCAAAAAAAATACACCTGTGTCATCTGAGCATTCACAAAGAGTAAAAAGGACACATTCCCTTTCAAAGACACACCACAAAAAACCCATTGCTAAACACCCCAACAACCCACAGAAACCAAGAAAACAAACAAACAACACAACCATAAACAAACAACAAAAAGAAAAAGGGAAGGAAACAAAAAAGCACAAAAAACCCATCAGTCAACCAACAATAAGCCGTGTCAGTAACAGACACCAATAGTGCAGCAGCACATCACCCACGTCGCAACAAACTCAATATTAATACCCCTCTAAACCACAAACGCTACCTGAATCAGGGATAAATTGAAAATTAATTTTCTGAACAAACTGAAAGAATGGACCCCATATTTCCCAAATTTATTGGAGGAGCCACTTAATGAAAATCTGATTTTTTTCCAATCTAAGAAAATGTCTTATCCAGTGGGTCTGAGAGGGAGGTACAATTGATTTCCACTTGGTCAAGATTAATCTTCTAGCCAGTAGGGTGACAAAAGCCAAAACATCTATTTTGGATTTAGAGAGGGAAGGTGATGGGGTGGAGACCCCAAACAAAGCACCAAGAGCATTTGGTTCTATTTTCCCCCAATTATCTCTGACAGGGTATTGGAACATTTCTGTCCAGTAATTTTGTAGGGATGGGTAAAGCCAAAACATGGGTATGAGGTTTGCAGGGGACTGCTGACACCTATCAAAGGCTGGTGATACCCCGTCATAGACCTTGGCCAACCGGGCCTTAGTGTAGTCAGCACGGTGTACCACTTTACACTGAATAAGACCATGTCTTGCACAAATAGATGATCCATGTACAAGTTCTAAAATCTCCACCCAAACTTCCTCTGGTATTACCTCCCCCAGATCCTCCTCCCAGAGGGTCTTTATAAAGTTTAATGACTCTGGACGGAAAAGATTAATTTAGTTGTATGTAATTGAGCCTTTCAGGGTTGGGACTGGTGTCAGAAAACCATCTAGAAAAGCGACGGACCTGTAAATATCTGAAAAATTTTTTGCCTAGGGGGTGAAAATCTGTCTGAAAGTTGCTGATAGGGTGCAAAAACCTTATCAATATACAAGTCTTTAAAAGTGTTGATACCAAGAGTTGACCAAATCAAGAAAGCACGGTCTGCCAGGGAAGGAGGGAAAACATGATTATCAGCTAATGGGGGATAGGTAGAACGTGATTGTAGACCAAAATAGCGCTTAAACTGAACCCAGATCCTAAGAGAGGTTTTAACAATGATGTTTTTAGTATAGGGAGAAGTTAAATAATGTATAGGAGAGTGCACTAGAGCCTTCAGTGATACCGGTTTGGTGGTGTTTGCCTCTATAACAAGCCACGTCACAGGGAGATCAAAGGCCTCATATTGAAGCCAGTATTTAAAAATTCTAATGTTGGTTGCCCAGTAATAGAACCTGAGATTCGGTAAAGCCAGCCCTCCAAGTTGCCCAGGCCGTTGCAAATAATGTTTACACAGCCTAGAAACCTTCTTATTCCAGATAAACTCCACGATCAGACTATCCACATTACAGAAGAAGGTCTGAGGGAGGAAAAGTGGTATGCATTGGAACAAGTAGGAGACTCAAGGAAGAATATTCATTTTAACAGAACTGACTAGCGCAACTAAAGATAGATTGAGCAGAGACCAACGTTCACAGTCTTCTCGGATTCAGATCAATAAGGGGGCAAAGTTAGCTTTGTAGAGGCCTTCAAATTTGTGTGTAATATGGACTCCAAGATATGTAAAGCTATGTTGGGCAATCTTAAAGGGTAAGTTGTGTAGAGGATAATTCTTAGCAGCTGTAATAATAGTAAATATCTCACTCTTGTTTAAGTTCAATTTGTATCCAGATATTTGACCAAATGATTGAAGAGCAGCAAGGACAGCAGGAACAGAAATAGGCAAGTTGGAAACATATAAAAGGAGGTCATCTGCATAAAGGGAGACCTTCAATTCTATTCCATCCCTAAATATGCCTGTAATATAGGGGTTAGATCAGAGCACTATCGAAAGGGGTTCAATGGTGACTGCAAATAATAACGGACTCAAATGACAACCTTGTCTTGTAGAGCGATAGAGGCGAAAATAATCCGATTGAATATTATTTGTCCTGACTGAGGCTTGTGGAGTGGAGTAGAGTAGCTTAATCCAAGAAATATAATTTCTCCCAAAACCAAATCTCTCTAAAGTATATCAGAATCAGAATCAGAATACTTTATTCATCCCCGAGGAAAAAATGGGTTCCATTACAGACACTCACGCTCTAATAACTAAAAACTAACAAGATCCAAGATAAGAAAATAGACACAAATAGAAATAAAAGATAAAATAAGAAATAGAAATAAGAACAAAATATATCAACAAGCATGGGGCACATAACACCCTATCTATACTGCACTACTGCAGCACAAAACAAGCATAGTATATAGTATATCAAGTATAAAAAAGGTAATCCCACTCCACCCATCAAATTCCTTCTCGGCATCTAAAGATATCAAAGTTTCATGGGTATTAGAGTTGGAGACATTCCACATTGTATTAAACAGGTGTCTAAGGTTGGTATTCTGCCACCCCTATACGCCCTGCATAAGCTGGCAGATAGACAACTCCTCCTCCAATCACCACGCTGAAGAGGGTGCTTAGTTCCACTCTGTTTAATGGTTGACTGGAAGTAGGCACCCTCTTCAGCCTGGTGATTGGAGGAGGAGTTGTCGATCTGCCAGCATATGCAGGGCGTATAGGGGTGGCAGAATAGTAAAACGACAGTGCATCCAAAAGCATGAAATGTATGTAGAGAATAGCGATATCGTGAACAAAACATCTCAAGGCTTTATCAGGTTTTCTGTTGACTACTGCACTTCCTGTACTGTCGATGTGGTGCTGGTGACATCATCAGTGAACAGAAGACTCTTAAAGAGACAGTACACATTGACTAATACTGACAGAACACTCCCCGCCTGGTATCCTAGGATGCCACTACCTCTACCTATAATGACACAAACAAAGAAAAGCTGACCTAT
This sequence comes from Lampris incognitus, assembly GCF_029633865.1. Lineage (NCBI taxonomy): Eukaryota > Metazoa > Chordata > Actinopteri > Lampriformes > Lampridae > Lampris > Lampris incognitus. Next base: position 58,718,560 of record NC_079221.1, read on the forward strand.
CATTACTCTGCGGGAAAGAGTGTCACTACTTGAGTTATAGGTCTTAGGAAAAACTTCATCCTTTCTTTTTTTCCACAACCTTGATTTCCACCTTACGGATTTTTCCATCATCACTTGGGAATACTTTACTGATGTGCCCTAATGGCCAGTCATTCCTTTTGGACTGAGAGTCTTTCATAAGCACTACAGTCCCTTCTGTGCTGTTCTCCTTGTCAAATTGAATGTCCATCTCCAATCTTATAGCTCAGCCACATCCACAACTAACACGGCAGCACAAAGTTCGAGGCGGGGGATGGTTAAGTCTGGACATGGGGCAAGCTTGGCTTTCCCAGGAATGAAACCAGTCTGATGGTTCCCATGTGAGTCCGAGATCTTCAGGTATGCCACTGCACCTATCGCTAAGACTGAAGCATCTGAGAAGATGCAGAGCTCTCCGTTTAGAGCAGTGGAAGGGGAAGCTTGGGTGTAAGGCCTGGGGATGTGAAGATCTTGGAGCTCTTGCAGGGAGTATCTTCACTGTTCCCACATTTCCAGCCTTCCAAGGGGTAAAGGCATGCACCAGTCTTTAGAGTTTGCTGTAAGGTCTATGAGCAAAGCCTTGCCTTGTATGACGACTGGGGGCAGCGAACCCAAGAGGATCGTATAAGCCATTCACGGTAGACAGGACTCCACGGCGGGTGAATGGCTTCCGGTCGCTTGATACCTGGAATGTAAACATGTCGCTGTTAAGGTCCCAGGTGACTCCAAGTGTGCGTTGAACTGGCAACGTGTCACTGCCCAGGTCTAGTTCTCTCAGGCCACTGGCATGATCTTCTGTAGGGAAAGCACTCATGACTTCTTTACAGTTTGAGGTGATCTTGTGGAGCCTTAAGTTAGAACAAGCCAACATATTTTGTGTTCTTTTGAGGAGGTCGATGGCAGCTGCAGCATTAGCTAATGATTTTAAGCCAGTGTCAACATAGAAATCTCTCTCCACAAATTCTCGGGCATCTGCTCCATACTCTGTCTCACCCTCTCTTGCCACTTGTCTGAGAACATAAATCGCAACAGCGGGAGAGGGGCTGTTGCCAAAAACATGAACTTTCATCTTAAACTCCATGACATTTTGCTTTCGTCATTATCCTGATACCAGAAGAATCTGAGGAAGTTTATGTCTTGTGGTCGGACAACAAAGCAGTGGAACATCTGCTGAATGTCTGTAGTAATAGCCACTGCTTCTTTCCTGAAGCACATAAGCACTCGAAGGAGGCTGTTGTTGAGGTCGGGACTGGTCAGGAGTGCATCATTGAGAGACACACCGTCATACTGACAGCTTGAATCAAAGACCACCCTGATCTGGCCTGGCTTTCTTGGGTGGTAGACCCCGAACAGTGGTAAATACCAGCTTTCCTTGAGAGCTTGAGTGGAGGAGCCACTTCGGCATGGCCTTGCTCCAGTATCTTCTCCATGAAGCCAAAGAAGTGTTTCTTCATGTCAGGTTTCCTTGAGAAAGACCGCTCAAATGACCTGAAACGATTCAGGGCCTGTTCTCTGTTATTGGGTAGATGCCGTCTCTGAGGCTTGAAGGGGAGGGGCTACCCAACTGTTTCCTTTATCTTTGCAGAAGCCTTTTTTCATGATATGGAGGAAGGTCAGGTCTTCGATGGAAGGGGCTAGCTTTTCATCATCTTCCATTCTCTTGAAGGCGTCATTTCCCATATGAAATCTGCCCTTGTCTCGTGTCGGTTTCTTAGATGAGACGTTAGAGTGCATTCCTCGGGCCTTCACTTTACAGATACTTTCCTTCACATGAAAAGTGTTAGGGCATGGTTTGAAGAGTGACTGTCTACCATTTTCCAGAGTGCTGGTAAAGAAGATGTTGACGCTAAGTGGCTTATGGACTCTTGCCTAAACAAACGTTACCGACTTGGACCCACCCAAGGTCTAGTTTTTGGGCATATGGTGTGTCATGTGGTCCATTTATCTGTCCTCTCGCCTTGTGTATTCTGGTGATATTTCTGCCAAGTAGCATCATGATTGGAGCATCATTGTCGAGATCTGGGATCCGGCCTGCTATAAGCTGTAAGTGTGGGTGATGAAGAGCAGCTTGTGGTGTAGGGATCTCCAACTGGTTATTTGGAATGTTGTTACACTCTATTATGGTCGGAGGAGAAAGAGTGACATGTTCATCTATGGTACTTACTTGAAAGCCATACGCTCATCTCCCACTTGTCTCTGCCACACCTGCGCAGGTTTTTATATGGTCAGGGACACGGGCAGTTTCGTGTGATGCCCTTGGGTTTCTGCAATGCCCCCGACACGTTCCAGAGACTAATGGAGAGGGTGCTGGCTCACATTCCCCGCAACCGGCACGTGGTTTACCTTGATGACCTTCTGGTTCATGCCGCTGCCTTCGAGCTGACCCTAGAGAACCTCTGTCAGGTCTTCCAAGCCATTCGGGGGGCGAGCCTGTGCTTGCACCCCAAGAAATGTAACCTCCTTCGACGTGAGCTCAAGATTTTGGGCCATGTGGTGGGGGCAGAGGGCGTGGCCCCTGATCCTACTAAGGTGGAAGCGGTAGAGAAATGGCCACTTCTGCGAAACGTCAGCGAGTAGCGCAGCTTCATGGGGCTCGTCTCCTACTACCGACGTTTTGTCCGCAACTTTGCCTCCATTGCCAGTCCCCTACACCGTCTCACCGAGAAGGGACGGGAGTTCCACTGGGACGACAACTGTGCAGCCGCCTTTGCCCGGCTCCACACCGCCTTGATCACTGCACCCATCCTGGCCCTTCCTGATCCTAAGTGCTGCTTCATCGTGGACACAGACTCCAGCAATGTGGGGCTGGGGGCCGTCCTGTCTCAGGAGGTTGCTGGGGGAGAGAGAGTGGTGGCCTACTACAGTCATGTCTTGAGCCGCCCTGAACACAATTACTGCGTTACATGATGCGAGCTCTTGGCGGTGGTCGTGGCGTTCGATCATTTGTGCTCCTATCTCTATGGCCAGACCTTTCTGCTGCGGACGGATCATGCGGCCCTGATCTGGCTGCTCAGCTTTAAGGAGCTGAAGGCCAGGTGGATTGAGGAGCTGCAGAGCTACGATTTTGAGACCCAGCACCGAACTGGGTGCCTGCACAGCAATGCAGATGCCCTCTCCCATCGTCCCTGTAAGGACTGCAGACATTGTGAGCGCCAAGAGGAGCGAGACAGAGCAATCCGTCAAGTGTCCACCACGCAGCAGGTTGAGCCAGAGGAGGCGTGGCTGATGGCAATGGACAAGCAGGAGTGGCAAGCAGCGCAGGATAGTGATCCCACCCTGGCCAGGGTGGGACAGTGGGTCGACGCCAAGGCACGCTCCCACTGGCAAGCTGTCTCTGCTATGTCAGTGGAGACCAAGGCCTACTTTTCCCAGTGGGCTACCTTGGCCCGGTGTGATGGACTGTTGTACCGGGTGTTGTGGATTTTCTTTTATCCTTTTAATGGGCCCTTGCCCCAGCAACCTCTGGGAAGAATGGTCATCGGACAAGTATTGGAGCAAACAGAGAATCTTTAATGCATCTGCAGATGGAGAGACATAAGGCCACACAGAGGTTCGTCTGTGAGGATATGCTCTGCCCTGGGCTGGAGATAGTGGTTTTTTATAGAACAGTCCGTCGCATCATACACTATGTTTCCTGCATCAACTAAGGTGTAATCTTACAAAGGAAAGAAAGAAACATCTACGTTAATCACGTTCTGTGCCTCGTGAGTGTCTGTAAGTCTGTTGCACTTGTCTTTTGCTGTACCTGGCCGTTCCTGGGATGCGGCAACGGGGAGGCAAGCTTGATAACAGTTGCTATGTGGCCCCATGGAAGGTACGCATGACAACAATGGGTATGTGTGTCTGCAGTGAGTGAGAAGTTTCATACACCCAGAGAAGTGGAAGACTACAGAGTACATACGGAGTGCATATGGAGAACATTTTGTACTCCACAATTCCCCCCTTTTGTTCATCATTGAGCACTAAGAGGTAACATAGAAATAATGGAAATCAGCACACATAACATGCATATACAGGAATAACAAACGGAATGGAAATCAACACACACATTTTATTTTTTTTGCACACATAACATGTATATACAGGAATGATAAACGGACATCAGAACAACCGGAATGGAAAGGGTTAACCAGTGTTCGTCATAAAGTATCATTCAGACGGGGGAATCGCTGTCATCGGAGGAGGTGTAGGAGGATTCAGAGTCCTTGCGGGGGGGTGGGAAAGAGGGGAACGGCAGTGGTGGAGAGGGGGAAGATGAAACAGGGTCCCCGTCCTGTTGGGCAAGGAGGTGATAATGCACGAGCTGAGTAGCAATGAGGCCATTTATCAAACGCCGAACTATGGGCCCGATGCAGCAGGTGAGGAGTAGCAGGACACCCAGGAAAAGTGATGCTGCTATGGCTAGGCGAGTAAGAACGGCGGTGAGGCCACCTGATGATAGCCAAGCGAAGGGGTCCCAGCCCTGTGGCACATCTGCGTGTTTCATGTCATCTAACAACGAGTTAAGGTGGGAGGTGACCATCGTAAGGTTCACGTCCCCCTCGGGAATATATGTGCAGCAAGATTCGCTGATCACGTGACACAACCCACCCTGTGAGGCTAAGATAAGGTCGAGGGCGTATTGATGTTGTAACAGCATTTCGCGCATGGCCCTCACCGTAGGAGTGAGGGTATTAAACCCAGCAACAACTTCCCGTGTCAGATTTTCCAGGGCAATGTGGAGGTTCTCGATCTGACCTTGATTTCACCAAACGCCTATCGCGGGGATCGCGGCACCGATGTATCGTTGCGCATGAACAATGCGCGTTTTTGCAGCTGATGATAGGGGCGGTAGTGTGGATATTCGTGAGTGGAATGGACAAGGCCATCTACTGTGACAATGTGCGGGTTGAGCCATACTGGAGCACAGGTACCAGACCATCCTGCTTTAAGGAGGAGGTAGAAACTATCACCACATAGCCAAACCATACTGGTGAGGGCGCCAGCCCCAAAGTCGCTGGGCCTCAATCGTGGTGGTGTTGGACGATAGGGCGGAGGAATTGCCGCGACTGTGGTTAGTAAGGCCCTTAACCTGACAGGCCGAGATGTTGTAGCGGCCTGTCGGGCCGCACGTGATGTTCAGCGTAAGAAAACAGGTGTTAGTGGAGCCGAGATGGGTGCGGCCCTGGCGGTGTGGGGCATGAAAACATTTGAGATTTGCCGGATTAAGGCGCGAGTCAAGCTGCCCTATTGGGAGGTAAGGATTATTGTTCCAGAATGCGGAACCATTTAGGGCCCGAATCATGGAGTTATTAAAGGAGCTGCAATCCAACCCAGATAAATGTGGCGCATGTGGGGTGTCGTACGCAAAAGAGCTATTGATGAGCGTCGTATCGCTGCCTAGGTCTAAGGTGGTGAGCATGCAAGCGGTGTCCTCCGGAGTGAGGGGGACCGGACGAAGTGGTAGCGCAGTGTCCTGAGATGTAGGCATCAGAGTGCAGGCGTAGCAGGAGCCGTTGCGCTCGGCTGACCTCACAATCTGTCGGACTACTGTATACCAAACGTTTGCCACCAGGCGGTTAGTGACGTTCAGTGGCGTAGGTGGAAGGTGAGGGTTTTGTAATTAACAAAAGTTTGTATGTGTTGGAGAGTATGGCCCATATTGCGTGCATCTGAGGACAAAGTCGGGGACACGGGAGTAACGTCAAGCCAAAAGGGACTGCAGAAATCTGCGCACCTACGATAGGAGCAGAGCGTGTACCAGCCCGCATCGTTCACCATCGCATTTCGGAGGGTAAGGAGCAGTACCGCTTTCGGTGACGAGCCATTGATAGCTTTAGCGATTGTTATTCTATCCATGCGGTTCGTGTCGTCATTAGTAAACCGTGTGCCCCCGTTAGTGTCATAAATGGGTGAGCACCATTTGCCCCCCTTCCCAGTGTGCCAGCAGGCGTCGCACCATTGGTCGCAAACTTTCGCCTTGGGTGTATCATAGAGGTGGTTGCATATGTAAATAGTGCTAGCATATGCATTAGCTTCTTTAACGTAAGAGGGTCGCCATATTTTGTAAGGATCGAACATGAGTGTAGTCGTTTTTGCGGTGAAGGTGAGGTTGCTTGCACCTTCCCCCACCACAGACTGACTGTATTTACGGCGAGGGGTGTTTCTGTCCCACCCAGATGACGTGGTATGTCATCCTGGCCGGGACAGGGTGATAGTAGGGGTGGGGGTGCAAAGGAGTAAAATTGTGCGGGCTACGAGGATGCCTGCTACTGTCAAACATGCGGCAAGAAGAAACAAGCATAAAACAGGTCGTTGTTCACATAACTGCTGGAAGGGGTCCCAAGGGCTCCATAGGCTAAGCCTGAAGGGGCCCCATGGAGCCCGTTGCTTCTTGGCTCGATGTTGAGTCTGCCACTGGGGAACTGGAGTGGTTTGAGGGTTCTGCATTTTCTCCTTCGGGGTCAGCAACGGAGCTGTCGTCTGTTGGAGCTGGGACTGGTCTGCAATGGGTGGCGTGTATCCACGTGGCTCTTTCAGCAACCTTGACGGCGGTCTGCATTGTCAACAACACCTGGAATGGACCCGCCCATCTGTTGGACCGCCAGGTCTTTCTCCGGAAACACCGGATGATGACCCAGTCGCCGGGGAGGTAGGAATGGAGAACCTTCTCAGCTGGGGTGGGGAGAGCAGTTGCCACCTGTCGGGAGACTTGGGAGAGAGCAGAGGAGAGATTACAGCAGTACTGAGCATATCATGCTCGTAAAGAGCGGTTTGGGGAAGAGCTCCCGGCGCAGGGCCCGTTCCCATGGTCGGAGGCCGTCCCATGAGAATCTCAAAAGGACTAAGCCCTGCTCTGGAGTGTCTTTGTCGCATGCACATGTACATAAGTACCAGTGGGAGACATTTGACCCAAGATAGTCCGGTGTCCTCACAGCACTTGGCCAGTTTGTTTTTTATTGTGCCATTCTCCCTTTCCACTGCCCCGCTGCTCGCCGGCTCATATGCACAATGGTGTCTCAGATCTATGCCGAGACATGTTGATAACTCCGTGATGGCGGTGTTGACAAAATTACTGCCATTATCACTGCTGAGTTTGTTGGGGATGCCCCAGCGGAGAATAATTTCGGTGAGGAGGGCTTTTGCTACAGCCGAGGCCGAGGCACGTTTTGATGGAAACACTTCCACCAATTTGGACCACATGTCCACCATGACCAGGCAATATTTTTCCCTTCACATGGCGTTAAGTCAATGAAATCCATCATTACATGGTGGAATGGCCCCGTTGGGGGGGGGGGGGGGTGCGCCTGCACTGCTCTGGGCAATCTGTTTGTGTGGATTGTGTTGTGCGCAAATCATGCAGCGTCTGCAATGTTGCTCTGCGTAGGGTGTGAAGCCCTTGGTGAACCATTGTGCAGTTACTGCCTCAAGGATCCCCCCTTTTGAAACGTGATCACAATTGTGGCACAGTTTCGCAAAATGAGGGAAAAAATGTTTAGGTAGGCACAGGTTGGAACCAAGCCAGAACCCCGTACTTGGGGACTTGGCAGCCCTGGAGGAACGCCAGGTTGAGAGTTTGGCTGGCGTGGCAAACGTCTGCAGGGCAACCAAATCCACAGGTGGACCAGGCGGGCGCGCGTCAGGAGAATGAGACATACGGAGGCACTGGGAAATGGGAAGCAGAGAGGCAGCCTTGGCCGCCCGCATCTGCGGGGGCATTACCCTGCGCAACAGGATCGGAAGCGGAAGTGTGGGCCTTACACCAGCATATAGCAACGGCAGCAGGGAGGAGGATGGCAGAGAGGAGAGCGTGCACTTGAGGACCATTGCGGATGGGCGTACTGGAAGAAGTAAGAAACTGTCTCTGTTGCCAGAGAGCACCAAAGTCATGTACCACGCCGAAAGCGTAGCGTGAATCCGTGTAGATGGTGACAGACCAGCCAGCTGCCAGCTCGCAGGCCGCAGAGAGGGCCGTGAGTTCAGCAGCCTGAGCAGAGAGGTGAGAGGGCAACGAGCTGGAATTAAGGCAAGTGGAGGCAGAGCAAACGGCCCAACCAAGCTGACATTGGCCGGTGGTAAGACAGCGGGAAGCCGACCCATCCACAAAAAGGACAACGTCAGGGTTGGCAAGAGGAGTGGAGCTGAGATCAGGCCGAGGTGAACAAACAGCAGAGACAGCTGCAACGCAGTCGTTTGGTTCACCATCGTCTGGTGAGGGAAGAAGGGTGGCGGGGTTAAGGACGGTTCAACGTTTGACAGTGATGTTGGGCATGTCAAGGAGCACAGTGTTGTAACGTAGCCACCGGGCTGCGGACAGCTGTGACCTTTTCTGTTCAAGTAGGAGGAGCGGGACCGCATGGGGAACCAGGAGAGTAACGTCGGAGTACCCCACGATGTCTCGCGAGGCCATCACAGCCTTTTCAGCAGCAGCGACGGCTGAAAGGCAGTGAGGCAAGCCAGCCGCTACCGGGTCAAGTTTGGCGGAGAAGTAAGCCACAGTGCGCAGCTTGCAGTACCCCATGAGACTGACTGCAAGAGGACGGAGATCATGCAGCCGTTGCGCTCATCCACAGTTTGAGTGAATGCTTGAGCGGGCTCCGGATAGCCAAGAGTTGGTGCAATATGGAGCTGGACTTTCAGTCCCTCAAAGGCTTTTGTAGCCTCCGGGGTCCACAAGAGGACCTGTGAGGCGGGTGCATGAGAGTCAATGAGGGCCCGAAGGGGTTTGTCAAAGGTCACAAATGCCGGAATGAACAAGCGACAGTAGGAAGCCACGCCAAAGAAGGACATCATGTGTTTTTTTGTGTGTGGGCGTGGAAGGGAGGCAATGACTTGTGCACGGGAGGGCGCGATTTGGCGTCCTTCCGGCGTGACTGTGTGTCCAAGGAAAGTGACGTGTTGTTGACAAAACTGGAGTTTAGAGAGACTAGCTTTGTGACCTTCTTGGGCCAGATGGCGTAAGAGAGAGACCGAGTCACGGCTGCACTGCGTTGTGGTGGGGGCACAAAGCAGGAGGTCGTCGACGTACTGCCAAAGGGTTGAGCCGCGCGTCAGCGTAAGTGTGCTAAGGCTGTCTCGAAGCGCCCCGTTGTAGATCGTGGGGCTTTCACAATAGCCCTGACACAGCCTTGTCCATGTGTAAGGCCGACCATCAAATAGGAACGCAAACCAGAACTGGCCGTCAGGATGAACAGGGACGCTGAAGAAAGCATTGGCAAGGTCCACAACGGTAAACCGCCGTGCAGAAGGGGGAACCTGAGACATAAGGGTGTAGGGATTGGGGACGCAGGGCGTGTGGGCCCTGACAGCTGCATTTACTGCCTGAAGGTCTTGAACGAACCTCCATTCAGTGGGCTGTCCGGGTGGGCGTATCTTCTTCACGGGGAAGATGGGAGTGGAAACCGGGGAGGTGGGGCAAGGGACAATTATGCCCTTGACACGCAAGGCATTGAATACAGGGCAGATGCCATTAACCGCTTCTGGTTTCAAAGGGTACTGAGGTTGGTGGGGACGGAAGTCGGATTTCGGGGTAATGATGACGGGCTCACAATTACGTATGAGACCTACATCCTATTTCCCGTCAGCCCAAAGATGGGAGGGGATGTTGTGAAGCTGCAGAGCAAGTGCAGTGTGTGTGTATGTGTGTGTGTGTGTGTGTGTGTATGGGCCTCAGTCACTGACGGTGAGGGGGCGGAAAGAGCCAACATTCGTGGCGTCACAGCAACGGTGGCGCTGACGTCTACCCGGTATAATTTTAGTGAGGGGGACCAGTCGCGTGAAGAGTCGGCGGGAAGCCAATCTGACGCCAGAGAAGCTTGTCGCGCGAGTGGACCCGTATCTGTCCACTGGGAACCCCGTGGTTTTACCAAGGAGACGTGCGGGACCGAGTCATCAACCGAAAACAACGCAGTTTGGTCGGTGTCTAATGTACACGTGACATGAGCGGTGCAGTGTAGGTTGTCCGCTGTCATGTAGGTCGATGCGTCCCCTGTTGTGGTGTGTGAGCAAGGGAGCAGAGCCACTGTGTGTATTGGGAGGCGGTAGGAGCCCACATGTAGACCCGTAGAGGGAGGGCGGGGTTATGTGTATGCAAAAAAATATTCGCTGCTGGTAACGAAGTGATGTGCAGCTCTGATGAGGTGGAAACAACAGAGATGCCCAGTTGGATCATGCCATCTCTATCCAGCAAATTAAATGGGCAGTTATCAGAAATTAAAACAGGCAATTTTGTTGATGAGCTGTCATCCAGGCAAACAAGCGCACAGGAATGGATAATGGCTCCGTGACACACGTACCACTCGTAACAGTGGAGAGGACCGTTTGGCCGCTCCGTGTTAACCGTGGCCGGCCGATAGGCGGTTCTCACCACCGTTCGTGTGGCTCCCGTGTCTAACAAGAAAGGCAGCTCAGCATTTGCAAGACGCAAGGTTATCATTGGCAGTTTTCGGAAAGCTAGCTCATGAGATACATACTGTCCAACTGGGGAAGCTAACAGCAAAGCAGAGTCTTCATTGCAAATCAGTGTATTTGGTTGTGTCTGTGCATTCATATGACCTGATGTGGCAGCAGATGTGTCCAGGACCCCCTCCTCCTCCTCCCGTGTCGCCTGTCAGTCCGAACCCCGGTATGAGCCTCCCCGTGGGGCCCACTGGTTGTGAGGTCCGTTGCTCCATCCTCGGCCTCTTCCGCGCCTTTGGTTGATGCCCTTGACGGAGTGGACAGTCTTCAGCCCAGTGACCGGGCTGGCCACATGTGAAGCAGCAGTCGTCACCCGGTTGGGGGCCGCTGGGCTGGGCGTGTTGTCACGGGTTCTGACATCGTGAACGGTCCCCGGGTCTGTCCTGTTGCACAGGTTAGTAGGGTGAAGGAAGCCGCTGCGGCACCATGGAGGAGAGAGAGAGAGGTGCGATGTTTGTCCTGAGCCTGCCTTGCCTTCTGTTCTTCTTCCTTTTTCTGCATTTGATCGTGGGCATGATCAGCATGTCTCAGCAAGTCTTCCAGTCGTCTCTTTCCGTATCCTACGCAGTGTGTTTCTATGGCTTTCCGCACTCCGCCCTGCAGGCCGGCCAGGAAATGTTTGCAGAGGTGAGTTTCCCATGGTCCCCTGTCTTGCCGATTGACTGGCTGTACGAGGCCCCCATGGATGTTGTAAATTTTGGTTGACCTGGCCAGTGGGAGTTTCAGTTGGGTTTTGCTGACATGTGGTGATCTGGTCCAGATCTAAGGTGATCTGGAACTCTGTTCGAAAGGCGGTCGCCAGCCGGTCTAGTTGATCACGGAAAGCGGCGTTGTCGTCGTCATCCCAGGCAGGCTGCGTCAGATGACCCTGCGCAGGAATTTGTGAAGAGACTTTGGAAAAGGCAGCTGGTGTAAGGGTGATGCCCAAAAGGCGTCTGAGTTCGGTCCATGTTGGGCGAAACTCTTTGACGAATGCTGTAAATTGCATGACGTACTCATTACCATTCAGTGTTGGGTCGGGCAGGTGAGTGGCCGCTTGCTTCATATCTTCGTGAGTCCAGGGGCGGTGGACGAGAATTGGTCCTTCGGGGCCTGCGACCTCAGTCATTGGAGCTGTAAAGTTACCATCCATGGCTGTTCCACTAGAGGGGCCAGCGTAGTGCTCCCCCTGTCTCGTAGACGGGGGAGAGGGATTTGGTGGCGGTTGGGGTGGTGGTCCTGTGTTTGATGTCAACACCTGGTTGTGTTGGACAGGTTGCTGGACGCACCCGGAGTCGTCAGAGGGGTGTCCCAGAGACATCGCTATGAGCTGCGGATATAAGGAAGACAAAAGGAGAGAGAGAGGCTGGCTGCCATGTGAGTATGGCGGAGGGGTGGATGTCAGAGATGGAATAGGAGAGGTGTGTGAGAACGGGTCTTTGGTTGATACGTGAGCTGTCGTATCTCTGTCTTTGTCCGAGTCGTCGCTGCGCGTCATAGTCCTCTGTAGCCTTTTTCTTTCCCTACTTTCACACTCTCTCTCCCACATTCCCAAAATTCTTTCTTGCTCTGCCATATACTCTAACCATGTTGTAGGAATCTTTTTCCTTTCTAAGACCTTCGCTTTTCCCTTTTCCATGGACTGTCGGACTTTCATTAGTTTATTCTTGCTCAAAGTTCCTTCAACAGGAAACCCATGATCCTGCATCCAGTCTAAAACATATTTTACCGAGTCTTCACCATATTTCCTTATCACTCATTATCTGATAGATCGGACCCTCCATATCTATCGGGGGCGGTTTACTGCCCTTGTTTCCCTTTTATTTTATTTTTTTCCCCTCAAAATTCACTTGATCCTACCAAATGACCACTTCTATTAGTGCGAGACCGAGGGTGAACAGCCGCTTAATTGTCAGTGCACGACCTCATCTAGTTTCAATAGTACGCGTTTTAAATGATCATTTTATCCTTTAAAGAATTCTGCTTACCCGTGCGATGAATCTCCCAGGGTTTTGCTGAGGGATCTCAGCGACACCGACCAAACGGACCACCCGCCTCTCCCTTTCTTCTTCTCAAACCTGGTGAGGTTATTGGGAGATCGGTGACTATGTTCTTGTCCCGAGATGATCAGTCAGCCGGTTGTCCGTCTGGCGGGGCGACGTGAGATCCCGCTTCTGACACCAAATTGTTGTGGATTTTCCTTTATCCTTTTAATGGGCTCTTGCCCCAGCAACCTCTGGGGAGAATAATCATCGGACAAATATTAAAGCAAACAGAGAATCTTTAATGCATCTGCAGATGGAGAGACATAAGGCCACACAGAGGTTCGTCTGTGAGGATATGCTCTGCCTCTGAGCTGGAGATAGTGGTTTTTTATAGAACAGTCCGTCGCGTCATACACTATGTTTCCTGCGTCAACTAAGGTGTAATCTTAAAAAGGAATGAAGGAAACATCTACGTTAATCACGTTCTGTGCCTCGTGAGTGTCTGTACGCCTGTTGCACTTGTCTTTTGCTGTACCTGGCCGTTCCTGGGATGCGGCAACGGGGAGGCAAGCATAGTAACAGTTGCTATGTGGCCCCATGGAAGGTACGCATGAGAACAATGGTTATGTGTGTCTGCAGTGAGTGAGAAGTTTCATACACCCAGAGAAGTGGAAAACTACAGAGTACATACGGAGTGCATATGGAGTACATTTTGTACTCCACACGGGTCTGGCAAGCACCGGGCCGGGGAAGAAGTGTGTGGCAGTTACTGGTGCCCAATGACTGGCTCCAACGAGTGCTACGGGCGGCCCACGGCTCGGTGGGGGCAGGTTACTATGGGGTGGCCAAGACGCTGAACAAACTGCGCCAACGGTTCTACTGGGCCGGATGCAGGCATGACACTGAACTTTTTGTGCACTGTTGTGATGCCTGCACCGCCAAGAAAGGACCAACCAGACGCTCCCATGCCCCTCTACAACAATATCAGGTGGGGGCCCCCATGGAGCGGGTCGGTTTGGACCTCCTTGGCCCATTTCCCACCACAGACAACGGAAACCGGTACGTCCTTGTGGCCATGGACTACTTTACCAAATGGCCTGAGGCGTATGCGGTCCCAGACCAGAGTGCTGCCACTACAGCCGAGCGGCTGGTGTGTGAGATGTTCTGTCGGTTCGGTGCGCCCGAAGAAATACACAGCGATCAGGGGTGGAACTTCGAGGCACAGGTGTTCGCTGAGGTGTGTCAACGCATGGGGGTGAAGAAGACCAGGACAACGCCCCTCCACCCCAAGAGCGACGGACTAGTGGAGAGGTTCAATCGAACGCTCACCACACAACTCGCTATTGTCACCTCACGGCACCAGCGAGACTGGGACTGTCATCTACCCCTGGTCCTGTGGGCGTACCAGTCGGCAGTACAAGAAAGTACTGGGTGTACACCGGCCGCGCTCCTGTTCGGAAGAGAACTGTGGACCCCTGTGGACTTAGCCTTTGGCACGCCCCCGGATACTGAGCTTCCCAAGATACCCGGTTTCGAGTACCTGTGGGACCTCCAAAAACGTCTGGCCGAGGCACATGAGTTTGCTCAGCAGCATCAGGAACAGGCAGGTGCGAAACAAAAGCGGGCGTATGACGCTCGTTGTCAGAGCCGCTTCTTCACCTCGGGAGCGAAGGTGTGGGTCTTCAAGGAGGAGGAGGAGTCTCCCCCAAACTCGCCAGCCAGTGGGTGGGGCCCTGTGGGGTGTTGGAGCAGCTTTCGGATGTTGTGTACCGGGTGAAACTGTGTGTCCGGGGGTGGGTGGTAGTTCTGCACTGGGACCATTTGGCACCTTACCGCCCCTTGGCTGAAGAACCTGCAGATCAGCTTAGCCCACCCGGGACGGTCCCTCCTACACCCACAAGCCCTACCAACTGGACGGACAGTGGTGAACAGGAATCTGTGCCTGCGCGGTGGCGGAGATGGCTTCCCCTTCGCTATAGGGACTTTGTTGTCGGCTGAGGACAGGCGACACGCTGGAGGGGGTAATGTAGCAAATTCGGGGGGCAGCCACAGGAACTGCTGCAGCCGGGACGCGAACCCGTATCTCCCGCACCGCGGGAGACATCGCTAACTGCTCAACTACAGGGTCCGACCCGTTAGCCAAGGGCCAACGTGTCTACTTATCCATGCACGTTACAGTACCCCCCTCCTTTGGGAAAGCCCGTCCACGTGTATCTGACACCAATGTAGTGAAGGGGCTACCCCGTTAGAATTGTGCCCTGCTGTTTTACCCATCAGGCACTGCCTTCAATTGCTTCCGGGCCTGTTTTGTGCGTCTTGTGAGACTAACATTAGGTAACAGTAACAAAACACTTAATGGTATGTAAACAATATACCTTAACATCTCTAATCCTACAATAACATGTTTAAATTAGCTTTTTTTTCTTCTGATACTGTCTTTCTCTCTAGGCCATGGTCAATTCTTCAAAACCAGAGTATACATCAAAAAAAGTTTTTTCAACAGTATGTTTCCCTTATAACAGGCTTGCTTTTAATATTATTATTTCGTTCTTTCCCACACTTTTTTCTAGCCATCCAATGGCTTAAACTTACAGTCAAACTTTCAGTACAGGACATAGTCCTTATGCCAACTAGCTTGTTTCTTGCACGTGGCTGGATGTGGGGAGTGTGCGTGAGATGTGATTTTGAAGCAGAATTGTTGACAGGTTCATACTCAGCTGCAGCAGGGAAGGGAGCCAGGTGGGATGTATTCCGTTTTTTTCCCACCGCTAAGCAAGAAGGTGCTTGTGCCTACCTTCTTTTCCACAGTCACCGGTCCACTGACTCTCAGGTGTGCTTTGGGGACGTGGTGAGGTATTCTTATCCTAACCCTCTCTCCCTCCTGAAAGAGAGGCGTGCGGGTGCCACATTTGGAAGTCAGTGTAGCGCTTCATCTTGGCCTGTTTTTCTTGGACCATTCTGTGCACAGAATCACCCTGTGCTGTCAAAGTAGGCTACAGGGGCAGTTCATGTGGTGAGACGGCAGTTGTGGTGTGTGGAGTGGCCCTGTAGACTTGTAGCCAATCCAACACAGCCTCTTTCCATGGCTGAGACTGCTGGATTGCAGTCTGGATGCAGCTCTTAAGAACACGGTGGAAATGTTCAATGGCCCTGTTGGCCATCGGATAGTAGACTGATACCCGATTGTGGAGGATGCCCCTTCCCTCAAGAAACTCAGTGAAGGCTGCCGATGTGAATTGAGCTCCATTGTCTGTAACAATGCTTTCTGGGCCACCGTGTCTGCTAAAAACAGAGATAAGAAACTGTATTACACCAGCGGTTGTTGCAGTGTGGGAAAAGGCCAACTCAGGCCACTTGGAGTAGTAGTCCGTCAGCATAATAGCATAACGGCAGGCGGACACAGCTGTCTCAAAAGGCCCTACTATGTCAAGACCTAGCTTTTTCCATGGGCCATCTGGCAGAGGTACTGGTTGTAGGGGTGCAGAATGAGGCTTAGCAGTTTTATCATTAGACCGGCAAGGGACGCATGTGGCTATGCAGGCTTGGACCTGAGAGTCCATCTTTGGCCACCAGTAAAGAGCTCGCAGGCACTGCTTGTGCATACAACGCCTTGGTGACTCTCGTGGGCCAGAGTGACCAGTGTATGATGTAAGGTAACTGGTACAATAAGGCGGTTGCCTCTGAGGACATAGTTGTCCTTGACTGAGAGTTCATCTCTGATCTTGTGTTAGGCTGTTAGATTTTGACTCACTGCTTTTATTGAAAGAGGCCATCCCCCATCGATCTGTTCACGCAGTGCAGTCATTTCCGGGCAGGCAGAGCAGGCTGCTTCAAACTCAGTCACCAACAAGGAGCTGAGTGTAGAGGTGATCTGGGCGACTCCACACCCATTGCAGGGTCAGCAGAGACAGCATCCCTGACTGCAAAAGGCAGACGACGTAGTTTTTGGTGCACTGGTTTAACAGTAGGGTCGATCTTAACTCGATGCACAAAGTCTTTTGCACAGCCGATGGCAGGGGCAGTAGGAGCACTGAGAGCAGTGGTCATCAAAGGAGCAGATGTAGCTGGAGCTGAAGAGGTAAGGATGGTATTTCCACTAATACAGAGGTGTAGAGCAGTCATCAGGTCTATCCCGAGCAGTGGGGTTCCTTTATCCACTACAAAGAACGTGGCAGAGGCAGTGATGTCATCTCTACTCACTTGAGCCTGTAGGCACCCCAGAACAGGTATGCACGACTGGGTGTATGACACAAGGTGAACAGCAGGTGCAGACAGTGGTGTGGTACTGAAGTACTTGTCGTAGGTAGAGTGTGGCATTATGGATACTGCTGAACCTGTATCCACAACTAGTTCAATTTCCTGGGCAGGAGTAGTTGGTGTGTGGACATGTACATTGCACAGAATCTTCTTTGGAGCATAGTCAGCATCATCTAAGTAGAGCACTGTCAGTTCAGGGAGTTCAACCTCAAGCACAGGCTGGGATTGAGCAGATCTGCAGACACGAGCAGTGTCCTACTTTGTGGCATGCATTGCAAGTGGCATTTGCAGCTGGGCATTGTGGAGAGTTAGCCAAGTGACTGTCAGAGCCACAACTGAAGCAGGAGCGGGGTGATGCAGACTGTGAAGTAGAAGGTGGCTCAGCTGAGTGGGAGGGCTGTCTGTCCCGCTTCCAAAACGCACGTGGCCTCGACTATACAGCCTGTACTGGGACAATGTGGTCTGGTGCCAGTGCTTTAGCTTGTTCAGTAGCAGATTGAATCTGTGTTGTTATAGTGATAGCCTTATCTAGCGTTAGATCAGGTTCAAGTAGCAGTCTCCCTCTTATACGCTGGCTGACTACATGCTCAATTACTAACTGGTCGTGGACCATCTCATCCATTTTATCAGCAAAGCCACATTTAGTGGCCAGTTCACACAAAGCAGCCACGTATTACAGAATAGTCTCATGTGATGCCTGTGTCCGCTTCCTGAAAATATGCCGTTCAACAACGACGTTGGTGTAAGGTGTAAAGGAAGCCTGTAAGGCAGTAACAGTAGAAGAAAATGTCTCACCCGTATCCGGTAATGTGTAAAAAATCTGTTGTCCTTCAGTGCCCAGACAGTGTAGCAGAACAGGTCTCTTGCGAGCCTCAGGCCAAGCATGTCCAGTCGCATTGATCACCAGTAAGTAATTGTTGAGCATCCGTAGCCAGGTATTGAATGACATTACAGCTTAGCCCGTGGAAGGCAGGAACATCGCGGGAGAAGGCACATTCACAGGCATTTTCAGAAAATATCTTGAAACACCATCCGAATGAAAATGCACAATTGGGCCGTATCACTGATGTCCGTAGACTCGTCCAATGGTAGTGAGAAATACTCGCAGTCCACCATGTCCCTCCAAAGCTGCTGTGTCAAATCACCGCCCATCCCTTCACAGCGCCTTGTGACAGAATCTCTTGATAACTGGAGAGCTTTGATTGAAGGTATTATTTCTGATTTGTTTTTAAAGTCCCGAAACAACGAATCTGCTGCCGGAAGGAAGGCCTCTTTCATCATCTCTCCACCTTGGAAGGCCTTCTTATGCTTAATGATGGAGTGACTCACCCGTAAAGATGCTTCGGTGGCTGCCTTTGCCTTTGAATGCGGCTGCGTGAAAAGTGACTGCTGCACGATTAACTGCGATTTTAGTTCCCTCACCTTTCTCTTTCTCAGCTCGCTTTTCGGAGGGAAGTCATTGCCGTAGCTTTTATGAACAGTTCAAAAGTGCCTCTCCACATTTCCTTTCTTTGGGATAGCAATGCTAGACTGACAGAGGAGACAAACGCATTTGGAATAAGACATGGTGAAAAAAAGTCCTCCTCCCATTCCACATGGGAATGGTACGTTTTTTGTTTCTTGCTAGGTCCGGCTCCCCCACTCATTTTTGTTTTGTTTCACTTTTTAGTAGAGTTTTTTTTTAGAGAGTTGAACTAGCTAGCTCGATGCAGTTCTGCGTTAGCTTACGTTGTGGGCATGTGGACTGCAAGGTACGTTCGAGAACGGCTCTGGTTGTTATGGTAACCTAATGTAACAAAGTTTTAGGTTCCGCTCTAGAATCTTTGGCTTTAGGCAACAGCAGACTGGCCGTCCTTTATGTCAATCAAAAGGCAAATGCCAAATGGAGGACAGATGATAGGCTAATTAATGTCTTGAAAAAAAAACGTTTTTTTTGGAACGTCATGGAGATCTACCAGCACTGCCTTCGCGATCTACTGGTCGATCGCGATCGACGTAGTGGGCACCCATGGTTTAGATTCACAAAGAAATCAATTTGCCATGAAACAAAGTTAACAAAGTCCTCATTAGAAAGCAGGCGTGTATTAAGTCGCCATGGCGCACGTAAAGTTTTTAAAATAGATATTCATAGAAATTGGAGCGTGATCTGATATAACAATAGCCTCATATTTACATGCAGACACAGATGGAAGTAATCGATTATCAACCAGGAAAAAGTCAATACGGGTAAAAGTATGATGGACATGGGAAAAGAAGGAATATTCCCTTTTAGAAGGGTTAAAAAAGCACTAGGCGTCAGAAGCAGCAAACTCCCTCATGAAAGACTGGATTACCTTGGCAGACTTTGAAGGTGTGCAGACATTGGAGGAGGAACGATCCAATTGAGGATTAAGCCAGCTGATGAAGTCTCCTCCTAATATTAAGTAGTGTGAAGACATATCAGGAAGTGTCAGGAAAAAACGTCTAAAAAAGCATCATTGACACAGTTGGGAGCATAAACGTTAGCCAAAGCCACGCAAGTATTAGGAATCTGGCCAGCATTTATGATGAACCTGCCATTAGCATCAGAGATAACATTTGAATGAACAAAGAGAACAGATTTGTGCAGCAGAATAGCCGCACCTCTTGATTTACCCAGGAATGGTAAGTCTGACCCACCCACCCTCTCTTCAACTTCACATGGTCTGAGGCTTTGAGATGGGTCTTGTAGAAAGACTATATGGGCACCCAGGTGGCGGAGATGCTGTAATACTTTGCTACGTTTTACAGGGTTATTGAGCCCTTTGCAGTTAAATCTAGTGAATTTCATGTCTCTCCCACCGGACAATGCTGTTAAAGTAGGTTGGGTCATAGCTCCGTGTTGGGAATGTTATATAACGAAAAGAGTGATAGTCCGCAGAAATTCTCAGAACAGATACCTGACTGATGGAAAAATAAAAAAACAAAAACCCACATATATGAACCACCACCCCCTCCCACCCACCCACCCACACAGACTCGTGCAGAAGCATCCCTCGAACTGGATGCGCGCAACCAACCCCTCAGTGACACAAACAAACTGTCACGCCTCATAGTGGCTCTACTGTCAGCCTACCTACAACTATTCAGCTGGTCCTTACAGAAATGAGACAAATGATGACCTCGGGAAAAGGTGTCACTATTACGTGTGCTAGTAACAGGACAAGATATACACAATTCAACATCAAAAGTGCATATAAACAATCTTGTAAAGAGTAAAGATGCAATAGCACGAACTTGCAGCATAAAACAATCAACTTTGCCATTTAGAAATGGCACCTGCGGGGTTACAGAGTTGCAACTAAGGTAATTATGCACCTCTAATCAAAGATGCATTCAAATAATCACAGTAAACCATTTTAGAGAAAATGAAAGGATAAAACAAAAGAACAAACATCAACGTGCAACCGCAGACCATTGACAACGTTACTAAAGCAAGGCAGCCGAGGTGACTGGGAAATGTAGTCTTTATAACTAGCAACAACGGTTACTTAGCCAATTAGCGTATCCGCTAAACAGTATCTGGAGTGGCTACCCTTTCTTAAATTTTTCTCAGCAAAATCCGCCGCCAACGCCGGATCGAGTTTCTCCGCTGGGCAAGGTGATGCGTAATGCTGCCGGGTGGAGCAGTCCAAAATCAAAGTTAGGGTAGAGCGAAGCTCCTTCTTGACCTTGGCAAAGGCGGCCCTCTTCTTAGCCACCGCTGGGCTGAAGTCGGGAAAAATCCAGATTCTCATACCCTTGTGTGAGAGAGGGGAGGCCTCCCCCACTCGGCCCAGGATTTGGTTCCGAACTTGCATTTGATTTACTCGGATAACAAGTGGATGGGGAGGTTCCCCATCCTTGGGCCTGGCGCGTAGCACAAGATGGGCCCGGTCCAGTTCGGGGTTTTCATCAAGTCCAAGTAGATCTTGTAGAACTTGGGCCGCAAACTCAGTGGGGCGAGGGGCCTCCGAACCCTCTGGCAAGCCCACCAGATGAACATTATTCCACTCCGAACGTGCCTCCAGGTCCTCACATCTCTTGGAAAGTGAATCGACCAAGGAGGTTAGTGTGCTAACAGTAGCATGAAGGTCGGCTAGCTTCCTAGCGTGGTCATTAGCCGAGCGCTCGAGGTCCGCAATGGTTTCGCAAATTGAGACAGTTTTGCTCTGGAAAGACTCGAGAGCCTTTTTCTCTCTCGTCTGACGGTCTCCAAGATGAAGGAGTTAAGTTCTCCGACAATACTCGCGCACATTTCGTTCATCATCTGCCTTAAGTTCAGCAACAGAGTCGGCGCGTTTGGAAGACCGCCCGGGCCGCCATGTTGCGAGCTACAGAGCGGGCCCGGCGCAGCGCCAACCGGCGGAGAGTGCCGGTCCCAGCCTATCGACCTGGCCAGAGGGTATGGCTCCTGGCCCGGGACCTGCCCCTCCCTACCCTCAACCGGAAGCTGGCTCCCCGCTACGTCGGTCCCTACACCATCGACCGCATCGTCAACCCTTCGGCGGTGCGTCTCCATCTCCCTACCTCACTCAAGATCCATCCCGTCTTCCATGTCTCTCACCTCAAACCGGTAGCCTCCAGCCCCCTGTCTCCCCTTGTCCAAGCTCCTCCACCCCCCAGGGTCCTCGACGGTGGTGACATGGTCTGGGATGTCGACCAGCTGCTCGCCGTACGCCGCCGGGGGCGTGGGTACCAATACCTGGTGGACTGGGTTGGCTATGGGCCCGAGGACCGCAGCTGGGTTCCCCGGTCCTACCTGGCCGACCCTGCACTCCTGGAGGAGTTCTATCGGGCCCAACCCAACGCCATCGGACGGTCGCCCGGTGTCTCCTGTAGGAGGGGGGGGTCCTGTTGTGGTTACACCGCCCCGAGCTGCCTCCCCGGCACGTTCAAGCCACTCCCCCAGCTCGGACGTGCCGGAAACATGCGAGCGCTCGGCTCGCGCTCTGAGGAGACGAGCGCTGCACTGCACCAGGTGTTTGCCATCATCCATCAGGCACACCTGTGGCAATCAGGCAGCCTTCTACAAGAAGCCTCCCAGAACGTCTCTCAGTGCTTCGACGTACTGAACCCTGCGGTAAAGTTCTGACAAGCCCTCCAGCGTTCCTTGCTTTCTGTTTATTCCCCAGTGTCTTATCTTCGTGTCTCTGTTTCCTCCCAAGACTCTCCCTCCGCGACTTCCACGGCTCCCCGCGTCTCCCTCGATCCCAGCGACCTTCACGTTTCTCCCCGGACCTCTCCTGCGATCTCCCCCCTTGTCCTTCTATCTGGACCCCTCCTTTCGGACTTGACTTCCTGGATATCGGACTCGGACTTCCTTGGACAACCCCTTTTGGATCACGGACTGGACTTGCTTGCCAGGTGCACGCACATTATTCAACACCTCCTTGTCATTTACACACCGCACCACACAGGCTAAGAACACTCACACATAGTTATACACGCAAACCACGGGACACCACACATAGTTTATTCACACATCCCACTAACAGAACGTTTTTGCACCATGCATTCCCCCCACTCTATTCCATTTATTATTTAGTGGCAGTATTTTTTATCACCCCTCCTTGTTATTCCCCTCCCCCAATAAAACCGCCTTTAGGATTTTGAACTGTCATCTTGTGTCTGTTTGCATTGGGTTTCGCCACACGGGTCGGGTTCTATACGCGAGCATAACAGAGCCATGGACATCTACAGCTCTGACAACGACTCCTAGAGGATAAATGCTGAATCTCATCAGCAGCCAGTCAGACTAGCTTGGTCCAGTCAGACTAGCTTGGTCTAGTCAGACTAGCTTGGTCCAGTCAGACTAGCTTGGTCTAGTCAGACTAGCTTGGTCCAGTCAGACTAGCTTGGTCCAGTCAGACTAGCTTGGTCTAGTCAGAAAGGCACAAACTGAGGAAGCCTCTTGGATGAGAGGCGAAACGTCTTCACGGATATATACCAAGTCCAGTTGCACTTGATTCAACTCCTTTGGAGAACCATGACAACCTGGATGAATGAGAACATTCACAGACACCTGTCTGTCTCGCTACCTGTTTGTCTGTCTATCCATCTGTCTGTCTGTCATCTACCTGTTTGTCTGTCTATCCATCTGTCTGTCTGTCGTCTACTTGTTTGTCTGTCTATCCATCTGTCTGTCTGTCTACCTGTTGCTCTGTCTTGTCTACCTGTCCATTTGTCTGTCAATCTGCCTGTCTGTCTTTCTACCCGTCTGTCCATCTGTCTGTGTCTACCTGTGTGTGTGTGTGTGTGTGTGTGTCTTTGTGTTTGCGTGCCATTTTGTTGTGTTTGTTTAGTGGTAAATGGACGACATGTTTATATACAACTTTTCTACACTACCGGCCACTCAAAGCTCTTTACAGTGTGCGCTTCACATCCACCATCCGCACACTCACGCACACACTGACGGTGGAGGCTGCCATGCAAGGTGCCAACCTGCTCATCAGCAGCACTTAGGGCTTCAGTGTCTTGCTCAAGGACACTTCGGCACACTCTCTGGAGGAGCAGGGGATCGAACCTGTGGATCACTAGACCACCCACTCTACCTCCTGAGCCATGCCACCCTGTGTTGTATGTATTGTGTGTGTGTGTGTGTGTGTGTGTGTGTGTAAGCAGCTTTTGTGCTCAGCTCTCATCATGGTTGATGTGCTTTAGAGCAGATTACCTTAGCACTACAAAGTTAGCTGCCGATGAGCTAGTGGGTGTGTGTGTGTGTGTGTGTGTGTGTCCTAGAGAGGGAGAGAGATTTGGTGGGGATTTGGTTGAAACCTACATTTGCCAATTAGTCTGAGTGTCACCGTGGCGACCCAGGTCTTAGTTAATCCTTAGGTGAATTGCGGGGTTTTGTTATCATGGGATGGAGGAGGAGAGACAGCCTAGCTAACACTGATATCTTATCTACTAATAATAGCATGGACGGCTTGTTGTGGTTTCAGCCCATTTAGTGATATATTTCTGGCGAGACCCACAGCCGAACCACACACACACACACACACGACACACGACACACGACACACAACACACACATGACACATGACACATGACAGTGTTGGTGTTACCAGACGCTTTTTGACAGTAGTTAATACCAGTCATCAACTTGCAACATCGTATCACTCTTCTTTTTGTTCCGAGCAACAGACATGGTTTTGTTTTCACAAACACAATGTACATGAACAAACATAAATACTTGTCTTAATGCAACATAGTATTCTTTTAAAACATGTAACCAATGTCAAGTTTATTTTCACAAATATAAACATTGTTTCGTTTGTACATGGTATGAAGACATGGGAACAGTCCTTACATGTGTGAACAGTCTTTGCTACACAACCAGCCTGTGAGACAGAACAGTCTCACTCTGTGTGTGTGTGTGTGTGTGTGTGTGTGTGTGTGTGTGTGTGTGTGTTCACACGACCAGTTGATCAAACAGGATAAAACTACTCACAGTCATGGAGGGACAGTGGTGGATCTAGAGATTTTTTCCTGGGGTGGCAAAGGGGTGGCAAGACTGTGTCCCAGAGGTGGCAGCTGCCACCCCTTGCCACCCTGTAGATCCGCCCCTGTGGAGGGATGATGTGCGCCTTGAGGGGGACTGCTGATGTGCTGTGACAACAGTGTCCTCATCATCTTCATCTGGGCTAGGGTTAGAATGAGGACTTCCTGGTAACAGAATGTTCATCTCTCATTGCCACGACCATTGAGTCTTTGACCTTTGACACAGTGTATGGCTTACTGTTGTCGGGTGTTGGGAGCTTGTTGTGTTTTGGTTGGCGCTGAAGCACAGTATTGCCTGTTGTGAGAGATGTTGGCTTGGTGCGCTGTGTTTGGGTTTGACTGCATCTTCACCTTGGCCTTTTGATTTCTCTGATTTCACAGCCTGTCTGATTCTGAGTGACGTGGCTGAGTGTTGGTGTCTTGGTGTAGTTGGGACAGTAATTCTGCAGGTGATTCTGAGTGACTTGGTTGAGTGTTGATATCTTGGTGTACTTGGGACAGTAATTCTGCAGGTGATTCTGAGTGACGTGGCTGAGTGTTGGTATCTTGGTGTACTTGGGACAGTAATTCTGCAGGTGATTCTGAGTGACGTGGTTGAGTGATGGTGTCTTGGTGTACTTGGGACAATAATTCTGCAGGTGAATCTGAGTGACTTGGTTGAGTGTTGGTGTCTTGGTGTACTTGGGACAGTAATTCTGAAGGTGATTCTGAGTGACGTGGTTGAGTGTTGGTGTCTTGGTGTACTTGGGACAGTAATTCTGCAGGTGATTCTGAGTGACTTGGTTGAGTGTTGGTGTCTTGGAGTACTTGGGACAGTAATTCTGCAGGTTAATCTGAGTGACTTGGTTGAGTGTTGGTGTCTTTGTGTACTTGGGACAGTAATTCTGAAGGTGATTCTGAGTGACGTGGTTGAGTGTTGGTGTCTTGGTGTACTTGGGACAGTAATTCTGCAGGTGATTCTGAGTGACGTGGTTGAGTGATGGTGTCTTGGTGTACTTGGGACAATAATTCTGCAGGTGAATCTGAGTGACTTGGTTGAGTGTTGGTGTCTTGGTGTACTTGGGACAGTAATTCTGAAGGTGATTCTGAGTGACGTGGTTGAGTGTTGGTGTCTTGGTGTACTTGGGACAGTAATTCTGCAGGTGATTCTGAGTGACTTGGTTGAGTGTTGGTGTCTTGGAGTACTTGGGACAGTAATTCTGCAGGTGATTCTGAGTGACTTGGTTGAGTGTTGGTGTCTTTGTGTACTTGGGACAGTAATTCTGCCGGTGAATCTGAGTGACTTGGTTGAGTGTTGGTGTCTTGGTGTATTTGGGACAGTAATTCTGCAGGTGAATCTGAGTGACGTGGTTGAGTGTTGGTGTCTTGGTGTACTTGGGACAGTAATTCTGCAGGTGAATCTGAGTGACGTGGTTGAGTGTTGGTGTCTTGGTGTATTTGGGACAGTAATTCTGCAGGTGAATCTGAGTGACGTGGTTGAGTGTTGGTGTCTTGGTGTACTTGGGACAGTAATTCTGCAGGTGAATCTGAGTGACTTGGTTGAGTGTTGGTGTCTTGGTGTATTTGGGACAGTAATTCTGCAGGTGAATCTGAGTGATTTGGTTGAGTGTTGGTGTCTTGGTGTACTTGGGACAGTAATTCTGCAGGTGAATCTGAGTGATTTGGTTGAGTGTTGGTGTCTTGGTGTACCTGGGACAGTAATTCTGCAGGTGATTCTGAGTGACTTGGTTGAGTGTTGGTGTCTTGGTGTACTTGGGACAGTAATTCTGCAGGTGAATCTGGGTGACGTGGCTGAGTGTTGGTGTCTTGGAGTACTTGGGACAGTAATTCTGCCGGTGATTCTGAGTGACTTGGTTGAGTGTTGGTGTCTTGGTGTACTCGGTGTTAAGAGTACACCACATTCCTTACGGAGGAATGTGTTGAGATCCTGCTTCCGATGGGTTTCCTCTGTCCCACGGGGGGACGGGGGGGGGGGGTGCACATTAACCATTCTGCTGTGGCATTTGCTTGCGACCAGAGAGGTTTTATTTTCTGGTCTGGTGATGGAACCCTAGGTAGGCTGCAAACTTGGTGACCTGTTCACTGTTTTATTTTATTTCTAACCTGTGTCCAGGTGAACTGATTCACCTTTCTGTGGTCTCTTGTATTTATTATTGACACCTGCAGAATTTTTGGAGCACAAAGCCTATGTGATTGCATGCAGCACAGAACATGATGCCCCTGGTGTCAGTAGGACAGCAGGGTAAAAACTCACAACTTTCTCATAAATGCTCAAACATACCTGACACTTTTCTTACAGGCTCTGTGTTATGAGTTACCAACTGAGCATGTGTCTTTTACATGTACTGTCCCTTTAAATTTAAGTGGTTACATAGTTCTGTCTGTGTGTTTGTGTGTGTGTGTGCAGGGTGGTGTGTGTGGGAGGAGATGGTTCCGTAGCAGAGGTGGCCCATGCTCTGGTTCTGAGGGCCCAACTGGATGCCTCCAGGCAGCCGGACTCTGACCCTAACCCACTGAGAGCTGCTTTACCTCTGGGCATCATTCCTGCTGGTAAGGCTATGCCAACAAGTCCACATGAAGAGTCTGGATACAGTCTTACAGTCTGGTAAGGCTATGCTGACAAGTCCACAGGAACAGTTTGGATACAGTCTGGTAAGACTATACCAACCAGTCCATATGAACAGTCCAGATACAGTCTGGTAAGGCTATGCGGACCAGCCCACATGAACAGTCCGGATACAGTCTGGTAAGGCTACACCGACCAGTCCACATGAACAGTGTGGATACAGTCTGGTAAGGCTACACCGACCAGTCCACATGAACAGTCTGGATACAGTCTGGTAAGGCTACGCCGACGAGTCCAAATGAACAGTCTGGATACAGTCTGGTAAGGCTATGCCGACCAGTCCACATGAACAGTCTGGATACAGTCTGGTAAGGCTATGCCGACCAGTCCACATGAACAGTCCGGATACAGTCTGGTAAGGCTACACCGACCAGTCCACATGAACAGTCTGGATACAGTCTGGTAAGGCTACGCCGACGAGTCCAAATGAACAGTCTGGATACAGTCTGGTAAGGCTATGCCGACCAGTCCACATGAACAGTCTGGATACAGTCTGGTAAGGCTATGCCGACCAGTCCACATGAAGTCTGGATACAGTCTGGTAAGACTACACCGACCAGTCCACATGGACAGTGTGGATACAGTCTGGTAAGGCTACACCGACCAGTCCACATGAACAGTCTGGATACAGTCTGGTAAGACTACACCGACAAGTCTAAATGAAGAGTCTGGATACATTCTGGTAAGGCTATGCTGACAAGTCCACATGAACCGTTTGGATACAGTCTGGTAAGGCTATGCCGACCAGTCCACATGAACAGTCTGGATACAGTCTGGTAAGACTATACCAACCATTCCATATGAACAGTCCGGATACAGTCTGGTAAGGCTATGCGGACCAGTCCACATGAACAGTCTGGATACAGTCTGGTAAGACTATACCGACCAGTCCACATGAACAGTGTGGATACAGTCTGGTAAGGCTACACTGACCAGTCCACATGAACAGTATGGATACAGTCTGGTAAGGCTACACCGACCAGTCCACATGAACAGTCTGGATACAGTCTGGTAAGGCTACGCTGACGGGTCCAAATGAACAGTCTGGATACAGTCTGGTAAGGCTATGCCGACCAGTCCACATGAAGTCTGGATACAGTCTGGTAAGACTACACCGACCAGTCCACATGAACAGTCTGGATACAGTCTGGTAAGGCTATGCCGACCAGTCCACATGAACAGTGTGGATACAGTCTGGTAAGACTACACCGACCAGTCCAAATGAAGAGTCTGGATACAGTCTGGTAAGGCTATGCCGACCAGTCCACATGAACAGTCTGGATACAGTCTGGTAAGACTATACCAACCAGTCCATATGAACAGTCCAGATACAGTCTGGTAAGGCTATGTGGACCAGTCCACATGAAGAGTGTGGATACAGTCTGGTAAGGCTACACCGACCAGTCCACATGAACAGTGTGGATACAGTCTGGTAAGGCTACACCGACCAGTCCACATGAACAGTGTGGATACAGTCTGGTAAGGCTACGCCGACGGGTCCAAATGAACAGTCTGGATACAGTCTGGTAAGGCTATGCTGACCAGTCCACATGAACAGTGTGGATACAGTCTGGTAAGGCTATGCCGACCAGTCCACATGAACAGTCTGGATAGTCTGGTAAGGCTATGCTGACCAGTCCACATGAACAGTCTGGATACAGTCTGGTAAGGCTATGCCGACCAGTCCACATGAACAGTCTGGATACAGTCTGGTAAGACTACACCGACCAGTGCACATGAACAGTCTGGATACAGTCTGGTAAGGCTATGCCGACCAGTCCACATGAGCAGTCTGGATACAGTCTGCTCATGTGACGTCCAGTCTGAACAACTAAGACCTCTTTCTGCTCTCTTTCCAACCAGCTAGAGTGCGGTTACAACATCATTGTGTCACAAAACACAAATTCATGTGACTATTTTGTTAATGTGATGACTTGTAGGTTGAAAGAGAGATGATATTTATTGGTATTAGTATTAGTATGGAGTATTAGTATGAAGTATTAGTATGAAGGTATTTCTCAAAGTCCCACTGGTAGGCAAAATGTGGTCTACATAAAGAGTTAAATTCAATGCGTTTAATGTTTCATATAAAATGTCATAAATAGGGGACGTCCAGGTGGCGTAGCCGTCTATTCCGTTGCCTACCAACACGGGGATCGCCAGTTCGAATCCCCGTGTTACCTCCGGTGTTGGCTGGGTCTGTGGGTAGGAAGCCGGATGTGGGTATGTGTCCTGGTCGCTGCACTAGCGCCTCCTCTGGTCGGTCGGGGTGCCTGTTCAGGGGGGAGGGGGAACTGGGGGGAATAGCGTGATCCTCCCACGTGCTACATCCCCCTGGTGAAACTCCTCACTGTCAGGTGAAAAGAAGCGGCTGGTGACTCCACATGTATGGGAGGAGGCATGTGGTAGTCTGCAGCCCTCCCGGGATCAGCAGAGGAGGTGGAGCAGAGATCGGGACGGCTCGGAAGAGTGGGGTAATTGACCGGGTACAATTGGGGGGAAAAAGGGGGACAAATCCGAAAAAAAAAGATGAGTTCTAAGTTTGGATTTATGGACTAATGTTTGGATGCTGTTAGCATTTCCCACTTAAAATGAGGGGGCACTGTCTCTCTACTTCTGTCTCCATCTGTCTGCCTGTCTGCATTTGTCTGTATGTCTTGCTGTCTGTCTCTTTGACGGTCTGTGTGTCCATATGTGTGTCTGTGTAGGTTCTACAGATGTGGTGTCCTGTTCAGTCCATGGAGTCAGACATGCGGTCACAGCTGCCATGCACATAGTGCTCGGTACGTTCTACTGCTACTACATCTACTCCTCCATCAGCTGCTCACTTCTGTGTACACGTACTCTAACTGTTACTACATCTGTTGCTAGATAGATACACACATACATGTACGAACAGGTACCAGTGTGTCTTGATGCATGTCAGTACTGTAGGTAAGGACATCCCAGACAGCTAATCAGGTCATCTGGACACACAGCTTCCTCTACACTTTGTGTCCACATGACCTGATCAGCTGTCTGGAGAGGACGGTGTAGATGGATGCACAGACGTAAGGTAGGTATGACAGCCCAGTGCACGCTACTTACTAGTTATGAAACACACACACCATGAAGCATATATATATATATATATATATATATATATATATATATACATATATATATTTTACCAACACTGTGTTGGATTTCACAGTGGAATGGGTTACCGAGGCTGTTGTATTGGGAAAGTAGAGCTGTCCAACAGAAATCAGCACCGTGGACAGAGCTCTGACACGCAGTAACCTAGACAGTCCAGAGAAAGTTGAATCAGTTCATCTGTCAAAGCATTATCTTTAATGTCCCTTACAGGAGAATCAAATCAAATCAATTTTATTTGTATAGCCCAATTTCACAAATCACAAATGTGCCTCAGTGAGCTTAACAGCAACACAACATCCTGTCCTTAGACCCTCTCATCAGATAAGGAACAACTCCCTAAAAAACCCTTTAACAGGGAGAAAAAACAGGAAGAAACCTCAGGGAGAGCACCAGAGGAGGGATCTCTCTCCCAAGACGGACAGCGTGCAATGGATGTTGTGTTCACGCAGTTTACATAATACCACATTGAAAGAGGATAACAGAATTATAATGGACATAAAATTTATGAAGAACGTGATGCACAGGATGCCAAGCAGTGTCCACATGCCAACGGAGCAGTCCAGGACCCAAGCCATGTGACCAGCATCATCATCTACTACTTCTACTATTTTCGGCTGCTCCCGATAGGGGGCGCCACAGGTGCTCATCCATTTCCATTTCTTCCTGTCTTCTGCATCTTGCTCTGTCACACAAGCCACCTGCATGTCCTCCCTCACCACATCCATAAACCTCCTCTTTGGCCTTCCTCTTGCCAGCATCATCATGTAGAAAAAAAAAACTTATGTGAGGAGAGGGAGGGCAGGCAGCATCCAAATGGAGACCACCATCATCACGGAGACCTAGGAGGAGAACCGACTGCACATGCACACAAGAGAGACTCACATGACACCATTCAAACACAGAAAAAGAGAAGGAGAAGACATCATTCAGAGAGAGAGAGAAAAGGCATGTTAGAGAAGAGAACAGTTTGCAATAGTCATTAGTCATAATTAATTAAGTCATTAACTAGTCATAATCTATACTCTGTAATCTATACTCTAATCTATACTCGATAATCTCGTCGGCAGAACAGTGGTTGGTAAATTCATTGAGACAGAAAACCAACCCACCATCCAGTACAGGTTGTGAAGCACTCAACTTAAAGGCAACTAATTGTAAACTAAGGCAAATAGATGAGTTTTAAGTTTGGATTTAAAGGACTCAACAGACTCTGATGGTCTGATGGCAGCAGGCAGGTTATTCCACAAGAACGGGGCCTGATAGGAAAAGGCCCTGCTGCCACCAGCTGACTTCTTTTTAACTTTGGGTACACACAGGAGCCCTCTATTTTGAGAACGAAGAGCTCGAGATGGCATGTAAGGTTTAAGGAGATCAGACAGGTAGGATGGGGCAAGCCCATTTAGGATTTTATAAGTCAGAATTGGTGTAATATGGTCAAATTTCCTAGTTTTAGTTAGGATTCTAGCAGCAGCATTCTGAACCATCTGAAGACTTCTAGTACTAGAATGTGGCAGACCTGAGAACAGAACATTACAGTAATCAAGTCTGGATGAAACAAATGCATGTATTAGAGTCTCTGCGTCAGCCATGGAGAGAAAAGACCAAATTTTAGATATGTTACATAAGTGAAAAAAGGCAGTCTTGGTGATTTCTTTAATGTGCTTATCAAAGGAAAGGCTGTGATCAACCGTAACACCAAGACTTTTGGCTGCCACACTTTGTGAAACCACAGAGTTGTCGATTGTTATCGTTACTTGATCAAATTGGCGTCTGTGTCTAGCAGGGCCAATGACCGGCATCTCGGTTTTATCTGAATTTAAAAGCAGAAAGTTAAGTGACATCCAGTTTTTCACAGTAGCCAAGCAGGCCTCTAAGTTAGTGATTTGAGTATGATCATCAGCCCTTATAGGCACATACAGCTGAGTATCATCAGCATAGCAATGGAAATTTATTCCATAACTACGTATAATTTGGCAAAGAGGTGTAATGTAAATAGAGAAAAGTAGAGGGCCAAGAACTGAGCCCTGAGGCACACCATATTTAAAGTCAGAAAATGTTGATATAATATTACTATAGCAGACACAATGTGTTCTTCCAGATAAGTAGGACTTAAGCCAAGACAGCTAAGCCAGAGACACCAAAATTACAATTTAATCTATTTTAAAATATACAGTGATCAATGGTGTCAAAGGCTGCACTGAGGTGCAGTAGTAGAAGCACAGAAGTGGAATCAGAGTCGATAGCCAGTAAAAGATCATTCACCACTCTGGTCAGAGCAGTTTCAGTGGAGTGACAGGGCCTGAAAGCCGACTGAAAAGGTTCATATAGATGGTTTTCTTTTATATGGGTCGAAAGTTGTTGATACACAACTCTCTCTAGTACTTTAGAGAAGAATAGAAGATTAGAGACTGGTCGATAGTTATTAAGAGACCCTGGATCAAGGTGCGGTTTTTTAAGTAGAGGTTTAACCACAGCTGTCTTAAAACTGCTGGGAACAATGCCAGTAGTAAGAGATAAATTAACGATGTCTAGCATTGTAGGTCCAAGAAAAGGCCAGAGGTCTTTAAAAAGTTTTGCTGGTAAGGGATCAAGTAGGCAAGCAGTTGGTTTAGAAGCTGACACGAATTTAGTCAGAGTATCAAGAGAGATAGTCTCAAAAGCTGTAATAACTGGAACTGTCAGTGACTCATTGTGTAGATATGAATTTAGTATGACAGGATCTGCAGGAGTAGATGGAGTTGAAGAACTAATATTGTTTAAGATCTCATCAACCTTATTGCAGAAAAAATCTAGAAATTCATGGGCTGTGAATGGTGAGCAGCTAATAGATGGCAGCTTTTTAGTAAGTTTAGATACAGTGTCAAAGAGAAATCTGGGGTTAAGTTTATTAATATTTATTAAGTGAAAAAGATACGATGTTTTTGCAGTAGATAAAGCACGCTTGTATTTCAATAAACACTCGTGCCATGATAGGTAAAAAACTTCCAATTTTGATTTTCGCCATTTATGTTCCAGTCTCCTGCAGGTCCGCTTAAGAGCACGTGTCTCATCATTAAACCAGGGTGTAGGCGTCATTAGTCATCTAGCTCTGGTAGTGAGACGCGCAACTGAATCGAGGAGACTAGAGAGGGCCACAATTAAGTCACGAGTGAAATTTTCAACAGAGTCATTTACCACAGTGAAAGGAGCCAAGAATTCAGGCAGCTGCTGGCCAAATGCAGCTGCAGTGGAGGGACCAGTATGGTGAGCGGCAATTACATCTGTGCTGACATTAACTGGACAGGCCAATAATGCTTCAAATTTGATGAGAAAATGATCTGATACAGCAGATGTGGTTGGTAAGACATTCGGATCAGAAACAGCTATTCCTTTAGATAAAACCAAATCAAGGGTGTTACCACTGCAATGAGTCGACTCTTGAACAAACTGAGTGAACCCAAAAGTATCAACTAGTGCCAGAAAGGCTTTACTTAGAGGATCAGCAGCCTTATTCAGATGAATATTGAAATCACCAAGAATTAGAATCTCATCAGAGTGAGTAACAAGGCCTGAGACAAATTCTCCACATTCTTCAAGAAATAACGAGTAACAGCCAGGAGGCCGGTAGAGTATCACAATTTGGACTGAGCCGAGTCTATTCATGGCTGAGGGAGCTGGACCAAGAACAAGAGACTCAAAAGACTGGAATTTAGATTCAAGTCTAGAAGTCAAATTGAAAATAGATTTATATATTAAGGCAACACCCCCACCTTGTTTATTTGCCCGAGCTAAATGGGCATAAGTATAGTCAGGTGGGGAAGCTTCATTTAAGGGAAGGAAAACATTTGGTTTCAGCCATGTTTCACATAACCCAATCATATCAAAACTATGTTCAAGAATCAGATCATTTATTAGTAAGGCTTTGGTAGACAGTGATCTGATATTTATGAAACCAAATTTAAGCATCTTGTGGAAGTGATCAGTAGTAGGCAGAGCTTTAGAGCTACCAATAGGTGAAAGATTAATTGGAATTAGACACCTTGTTGAGAGTTTTGGCAACCAACGCTTTGGACGATATGTGGTCACATTCTTGATAACATTAGCTGTTTGGTTTTGTAGATTATTAGGTACTTTGTCGCACATCTCACCACTACCAGTGGTAGGAATAATTACTAGATTATTGTGATTCACACATTTAGGAGAGGAGAGCTTGGGAGCAATACAGCAGGGTAGGGAGACAGTCTCAATGTTATAGACCAAGCTATTAGACTGATAATCTACACTATGAGAAATTCCCTGACTAATCATATTAACTAAACTACTTGACTCCACATCCGCACTAGATTTAAACCTAGCAGGCTCTCTAATCACCTGCAACCTGCTGAATGATGAGTCCCTAGTGTCAAACTAAATGTAAACAGCTGTCTATACTGCTAGACAAAAGAGCGGCGCCGTCCCCAATAGGGTGAATGCCGTCCGCTTTCAGCAGGGAAGGGTGGCCCCAGAAGGAAGGCCTGTTATCAACGAAGCCGAATCGCTGCTCATTACAGTAACGAGCCAGCCAGCGGTTGATTGAGGTGAGCCTACTGTACATCTCATCATTACCCCTCACAGGTAAGGGACCAGAGACAATTAATCGATGCCGACACATCTTTCTGGCAAACTCAAGCATTCTGACTAGGCCGGCTTTTGTGATCTCTGATTGCTTCATCCTAGCATTATTGGTGCTGACATGAATAACAATGTTGCTGAAAGGAGTGGTGCTGTGTGCCTGGGTTCCCTGACTCTCCCTCCGTGATGCCAGCACCCTAAGATTAGCCTCTATGTAGAAGACTCTGGCCCCGGGTAAACGGTGAACCAAGGCTGGCGAAGCTAATCTAACATTGCGGGTAATGGAGTCTCCTATCACTAGCGTGCGTTGCTTTACTCTGTCGGCAGAAGGGGGAGAAGCACGATGGCCGGTAGGACTACCAACAGGGCTGGTGAGTGATGAAAACCGGTTTGCAGTCGGGAGAGGTGACTGCAGACCAGACCACACGACCGATGGCTTGCTCTTTCGAGCCTTCCCACGCCGGTAAACAGAGACAAACTCCGCCGCATCTGCCGACGAAGCTGAGCTAGTGCTAACAATAGCAGGTCTGCTGTCAGGCCCGGGGCTACTGAGCTAGTGCTAACAATAGCAGGTCTGCTGTCAGGCCCGGGGCTACTGAGCTAGTGCTAACAATAGAAGGCCTGCTGTCAGGCCCGGGGCTACTGAGCTAGTGCTAACAATAGCAGGCCTGCTGTCAGGCCCGGGGCTACTGAGCTAGTGCTAACAATAACAGGTCTGCTGTCAGGCCCGGGGCTACTGAGCTAGTGCTAACAATAGCAGGCCCGCTGTCAGGCCCGGGGCTACTGAGCTAGTGCTAACAATAACAGGTCTGCTGTCAGGCCCGGGGCTACTGAGCTAGTGCTAACAATAGCAGGCCCGCTGTCAGGCCCGGGGCTACTGAGCTAGTGCTAACAATAGCGGACCGCTGTAAGGCCCGGGGCTACTGAGCTAGTGCTAACAATAGCAGGCCTGCTGTCAGGCCCGGGGCTACTGAGCTAGTGCTAACAATAGCGGACCTGCTGTCAGGCCCGGGGCTACTGAGCTAGTGCTAACAATAGCGGACCTGCTGTCAGGCCCGGGGCTACTGAGCTAGTGCTAACAATAGCAGGCCTGCTGTCAGGCCCGGGGCTACTGAGCTAGTGCTAACAATAACAGGTCTGCTGTCAGGCCCGGGGCTACTGAGCTAGTGCTAACAATAGCAGGCCTGCTGTCAGGCCCGGGGCTACTGAGCTAGTGCTGACAATAGCAGGTCCGCTGTCAGGCCCGGGGCTACTGAGCTAGTGCTAACAATAGCAGACCTGCTGTCAGGCCCGGGGCTACTGAGCTAGTGCTGACAATAGCAGGTCCGCTGTCAGGCCCGGGGCTACTGAGCTAGTGCTAACAATAGCAGACCTGCTGTCAGGCCCGGGGCTACTGAGCTAGTGCTAACAATAGCAGGCCTGCTGTCAGGCCCTGGGCTACTGAGCTAGTGCTAACAATAGCAGACCTGCTGTCAGGCCCGGGGCTAAGGCTATCTGGAGTGCCCGTCACATCTAACGTAATCCTAGCCGAAAGCAGCTGCTCTAACTCACGGACACGTCTCTCTAGTAGAGACAACCTGTCTGTAACTACGGAGCAGTCACCACAAACCATCGTTTTAACGAGGCTGCTTTGACTGCGACTGTAATAGAGCTAACTGCTAAGCTAGGCTAAGCTCAAAGCTAGTAACAAACTGGGAACAGGAAGCTACCTACTAAACACAACATTCGTATAAGAAAGAAACTAGAGAATCTAGCGATAAGTGAACTAAGCACAGAAAATAGCTAAATCAGAACAAAATGAGGAGGTTAGGGCAGAATATAAAGAACTAGTGAAAAAACATTAAAAGTTGTCGATCTCACGAAGCCGCCGCTCACGAAGGCGGAAGCTGGAAACAGTCGGCAGTGATCAGTTAACTCGGTGGTGAGCTAACAATAGCTGCTAAACACTGAGTAGATGAGCTAACATTAGCTGCTAGCTGAGTAGATGAGCTAACATTAGCTGCTAGCTGAGCAGATGAACTAACATTAGCTGCTAACTGAGTAGATGAGCTAACATTAGCTGCTAACTGAGTAGATGAGCTAACATTAGCTGCTAACTGAGTAGATGAGCTAACATTAGCTGCTAGCTGAGCAGATGAACTAACATTAGCTGCTAACTGAGTAGATGAGCTAACATTAGCTGCTAACTGAGTAGATGAGCTAACATTAGCTGCTAACTGAGTAGATGAGCTAACATTAGCTGCTAGCTGAGTAGATGAGCTAATATTAGCTGCTAGCTGAGTAGATGAGCTAACATTAGCTGCTAGCTGAGTAGATGAGCTAACATTAGCTGCTAGCTGAGTAGCTACCTGACAACACCGCCCGCTCACAGTTTGATAGTGCAGACTGACGGGTCACAGAGTTGTGGTTACTAGGTATAGACCAACTACATTTAAGAGGGGGGGGGCAAAAATACATATTTTTGAATATGTTTTTTATATACGCAGGCTGTTGTATAACATAACTTATCCAGTAAGTGAGTTTTTATGCTTTTATTTAACATGTGCACTTGACAAACTCAGAGCAGAACAGCCTCCTGCACCCTGTGGCTCTCAAGCCCCCCCCCCCCCCAAGGGGTGCACGGACCCCAGGTTGGGAACCACTGTTGTAAAGAACATTTCCCCATGGACACAGTCACCATGTCATGTTATAGAGAACACTGTCTCATGGACACAGTCACCATGTCATGTTATAGAGAACACTGTCTCATGGACACAGTCACCATGTGATATTATAGACAACACTGTCTCATGGACACAGTCACCATGTGATATTATAGACAACACTGTCTCATGGACACAGTCACCATGTGATGTTATAGAGAACACTGTCTCATGGACACAGTCACCATGTGATGTTATAGAGAACACTGTCTCATGGGCACAGTCACCATGTGATATTATAGAGAACACTGTCTCATGGACACAGTCACCATGTGATGTTATAGAGAACACTGTCTCATGGGCACAGTCACCATGTGATATTATAGAGAACACTGTCTCATGGGCACAGTCACCATGTGATATTATAGACAACACTGTCCCATGGACACAGTCACCATGTGATGTTATAGAGAACACTGTCTCATGGACACAGTCACCATGTGATGTTATAGAGAACACTGTCTCATGGGCACAGTCACCATGTGATATTATAGAGAACACTGTCTCATGGACACAGTCACCATGTGATGTTATAGAGAACACTGTCTCATGGGCACAGTCACCATGTGATATTATAGAGAACACTGTCTCATGGGCACAGTCACCATGTGATATTATAGAGAACACTGTCCCATGGACACAATAACATTGTGATATTATAGAGAACACTGTCCCTTGGACACAGTCACCATGCTGTTATTATGGAGAACACCGTCCCATGGACACAGTCACCATGTGATGTTATAGAGAACACTGTCCCATGGACACAGACACCATGCTGTTATTATGGAGAACACCATACCATGGACACTGTGACCTTGTTATGTTACAGAGAACACCGTCCCATGGACAAAGTAACCTTGTGATGTTATAGAGAACACCGTCACCATGTGATGTTATAGAGAACACTGTCCCATGGACACAGTCCCCATGTGATATTGTAGAGAACACTGTCCCATGGACACAGTCACCTTGTTATGTTATAGAGAACACTGTCCCATGGACACAGTCACCATGTGATGTTATAGAGAACACTGTCCCATGGACACAGTCACCATGTGATGTTATAGAGAACACTGTCTCATGGACACAGTCACCTTGTGCTGTTATAGAGAACACTGTCCCATGGACACAGTCACCATGTGATGTTATAGAGAACACTGTCCCATGGACACAGTCACCATGTGATGTTATAGAGAACACTGTCTCATGGACACAGTCACCATGTGATATTATAGACAACACTGTCTCATGGACACAGTCACCATGTGATGTTATAGAGAACACTGTTTCATGGACACAGTCACCATGTGATATTATAGACAACACTGTCCCATGGACACAGTCACCATATGATGTTATAGAGAACACCGTCTCATGGACACAGTCACCATGTGATGTTATAGAGAACACTGTCTCATGGACACAGTCACAATGTGATGTTATAGAGAACACTGTCCCATGGACACAATAACATTGTGATATTATAGAGAACACTGTCCCATGGACACAGTCACCATGTGATATTATAGAGAACAGTGTCCCTTGGACACAGTCACCTTGCTGTTACTATGGAGAACACCGTCCCATGGACACAGTCACCATGCTGTTATTATGGAGAACACCATCCCATGGACACTGTGACCTTGTTATGTCACAGAGAACACTGTCCCATGGACAAAGTAACCTTGTGATGTTATAGAGAACACCGTCACTATGTGATGTTATAGAGAACACTGTCCCATGGACACAGTCCCCATGTGATATTGTAGAGAACACTGTCCCATGGACACAGTCACCTTGTTATGTTCTTGAGAACACTGTCTCATGGACACAGTCATCATGTGATGTTATAGAGAACACTGTCTCATGGACACAGTCACCATGTGATATTATAGAGAACACTGTCCCATGGACATAATAACATTGTGATATTATAGAGAACACTGTCCCATGGACACAGTCACCATGTGATATTATAGACAACACTGTCCCTTGGACACATTCACCATGCTGTTATTATGGAAAACACCGTCCCATGGACACTGTGACCTTGTTATGTTACAGAGAACACTGTCCCATGGACAAAGTAACCTTGTGATGTTATAGAGAACACCGTCACCATGTGATGTTATAGAGAACACTGTCCCCTGGACACAGGCCCCATGTTATATTGTAGAGAACACTGTCCCATGGACACAGTCACCTTGTTATGTTATAGAGAACACTGTCCCATGGACACAGCCACCTTGTGATGTTATTATGGAGAACACCGTCCCATGGACACTGTGACCTTGTTATGTTATAGAGAACACTGTCCCATGGATACAGTTACCATGCTCATATTATAGAGAACACTGTCCCATGGACACAGTCACCATGCTGATATTACAGACAACAGTGCCCCTTGGACACAGTCACCATGCTGATATTATAGACAACAGTGTCCCTTGGACACAGTCAACATGTGATGTTATAAAGAACACTGTCCCATGGACAAAGTAACCTTGTGATGTTATAGAGAACACCGTCATCATGTGATGTTACAGAGAACACTGTCCCATGGACACTGTGACCTTGTTATGTTATAGAGAACACTGTCCCATGGACAAAGTAACCTTGTGATGTTATAGAGAACACCGTCACCATGTGATGTTATAGAGAACACTGTCCCATGGACACAGTCCCCATGTGATATTGTAGAGAACACTGTCCCATGGATACAGTCACCTTGTGGTGTTATAGAGAACACTGTCCCATGGACACAGTCGCCATGCTCATATTATAGAGAACACTGTCCCCATGGACACAGTCACCATGCTGATATTATAGACAACACTGTCCTGTGGACACAGTCACCATGCTGATATCATAGACAACACTGTCCCATGGACACAGTCACCATGCTGATATTATAGACAACAGTGTCCCTTGGACACAGTCACCATGCTGATATTATAGACAACAGTGTCCCCTGGACACAGTCAACATGTGATGTTATAGAGAACACTGTCCCATGGACACAGTCACCATGTGATATTATAGAGAACACTGTCCCATGGGCACAATAACATTGTGATATTATAGAGAACACTGTCCCATGGGCACAATAACATTGTGATATTATAGAGAACAGTGTCCCTTGGACACAGTCACCATGCTGTTATTATGGAGAACACCGTCCCATGGACACAGTCACCATGCTGTTATTATGGAGAACACCGTCCCATGGACACTGTGACCTTGTTAAGTTACAGAGACCACTGTCCCATGGACACAGTCACCTTGTGATGTTATTATGGAGAACACCGTCCCATGGACACTGTGACCTTGTTATGTTATAGAGAACACTGTCCCATGGACACAGTCACCTTGTGCTGTTATAGAGAACACTGTCCCATGGACACTGTGACCTTGTTATGTTATAGAGAACACTGTCCCATGGACACAGTCACCTTGTGATGTTATTATGGAGAACACCGTCCCATGGACACTGTGACCTTGTTATGTTATAGAGAACACTGTCCCATGGACACAGTCACCATGCTCATATTATAGAGAACACTGTCTCATGGACACAGTCACCATATGATATTATAGACAACACTCTTCCATGGACACAGTCACCTTGTGCTGTTATAGAGAACACTGTCTCATGGACACAGTCAACATGTGATGTTATAGAGAACACTGTCCCATGGACAAAGTCACCATGCTGATATTATAGACAACAGTGTCCCTTGGACACAGTCACCATGCTGATATTATAGACAACAGTGTCCCTTGGACACAGTCACCATGCTGATATTATAGAGAACACTGTCCCATGGACACAGTCACCATGCTGATATTATAGACAACAGTGTCCCTTGGACACAGTCACCATGCTGATATTATAGACAACAGTGTCCCCTGGACACAGTCAACATGTGATGTTATAGAGAACACTGTCCCATGGACACAGTCAACGCCAACAATATCAATGTGCCTGTGTCTGCATGCCTTTCCAACTGCCTGTGTGTCTTTCTGTCTGTCAATAGGTCACCTGCAGCAGGTGGACATGTGTGGTTTCCATTCTCTTGGTCATTTGGTGACGTTTGGATTTTCCGCCATGTTTGGTTTTGGTGGGCGGAGCCTAGCCCTGGCCGAGAGGAAACGATGGTTGCCGCCAACACAGAGACATGAGTTCGCCATGGTCAAGACCTTGGCTAGGCTGATGTAATACACACACACACATACACATACACACACACACTCCTTTCTCAGGCTGTTCAATTGAGAGCAGATCTCTCCTGCGCCGTGCTCTGTGTGTCTTCATGTCTTCATGTCTCTACAGTGAATGAAGATGATACAAATAAAGTTGACTCCACTGTGTCTATCTGTCTGCCTCAGGCCAGAGGAGTGCCAACTCTCTTTTCTACCTGCTCAGAAGAATCACAGTAACTTGTTTGAACAAAGGTAGGACAGACAAATACAGCTGACTCTCTAGAATCAACAGCTTCGCTATCCCTGCCAGGCTGAAGGGGTATGGTGTTTGGTTGTGTGTGTGTGTGTGTGTGTGTCTGTGTGTGTGTGTGTGTGTTCTTGTGTGTGTAAATCTGTCCGCTGCTAATCTTTCATACTACTAGGCCTGTCAGCCTAATCATTTTGACTGTATAATCCAGGACCTCTCAGGGTCATGGGGATGCTGGAGCCTATCCCAGCAGTCATTGGGCGGCAGGTGGGGAGACACCCTGGACAGGCTGCCAGGCCATCACAGGGCTTTGTGCACAGTTATGACTGTATAATCCAGGAGCTCTCATGGTTGTGGTGATTCAGAGCTTTTGAAAACCTGTCTTGTCTTAAACCACTGTTGAGGGACAACTTCTCAGTTGGTTTGTCGCCCAGGTTCGAGGACCAGAGAAGAGGAGATGTGTCTGGCGGAGCTCTGCACTCTGCTGAGTACACTCTTCTGGTACAAGCTGTTATAGCGACAGAATAATTCCAGTATCAGTCTTTATGTTAATAGGATAATCCTGGTTCTACTAGTCATTGCTGTTGGTCTGGAGAACATGGTGATGCTTTATAATGAGTCATAGCGATTAAAAAATAATAGAGCCATTATGAGCTCTATTACTTGTTCACATAAGTGGAAGGCTTAAATATACTAGTGACCATATTACAGCTTTTCACTAATTGCTTAAAATTGCATTAAAGACAAACAAGAAAACTAAATAAAAACACAACAACAACAACAAAACAGAATTTAGACCTGACGAAGGTTAGGTTGAGGCACAGAATCCTAAATGGATAATATTAGGGCAAATAGTTTGGTCCAGAAGGTTAAGTCTGATGTGCTATAATACAGCATATAAGCCTCACCATATTAAAAAGACACTTATCAATATGTTTAAACATACATCTTTCCTTAATTTCTCATGCTTTTCTTGTAATGATATCATTAACATTAATGCACTTCTCCTGGATTGCCACCTTGTGATGGAGAAGCTTACGTAAACTTATGATCCCAAGAGCTATGCCGTCCAGAACTTGGCTCCTGGTAGGGTCACCCAAGGCAGATAGGTCAAGGGGGAGGTTCCAGGCAAAGAGCGATCCAATAAAGACCTCAACGGCGGAACTCGTGGAAGATTTCTCCAGGCCACAAGAGCAGTGAAGGTGGATGAAGGCTGCAGCAGAGGGTGGTCCCCAATCACCTTTGTTCTCCATGCCATTGGACTCTGGCTACCCCCGGCCAAGGACCGTGGAGTGGGTGCAGGTGCATCAGCCTTTCCATGTAAAAAGCTGTCACATGCAGGCATCCTCCCACAAGGATATCAACCCAAACACATTCAGGGTCAAAGCCCTGTGGTGATTAGGAAGCGGTGACGGGGCAGGACAGTGAAGTCTAGCAGCCTGTAGCCACATTCTGGCACACAGACGGTGGGTGTATGATCAGTCACAAAGCCCTGGGACTGAGGCAGAGGGGCTTCTTGGCTGCTGCACCCACGACTGAGCAGCCCTATTTAGGATCTGCTCTGCTTATCCCAGTTGGGGCGGGGGCCAGGAAAGGTGACTATACCTCCTGTCTGGACCACCACATCCAGAGGGATCACCACTATGCAGCAAGAAACAGAAACACATATATTTTGGACCCTGGAACATACGAACTTTCATTGACAAACAATCCAGCAATCACCCGGAACGGCATGCTGCCATCGTCACTCGAGATTCTGGATTGATATTGCCGTACTCTCTGAAACCCGACAGGCAGATCAAGGGCAGCTGAAAGAGGAGAAGGGTTGTTGCATTTTCTTCTGGAAAGGAAAAGCAGCTGATGAGCTGAGCATCCATGGTGCTGGCTTTGCCATCAAACACAGCCTCATTTGCCACCTTGCTGAGCTTCCTCTGGGCACCAATGAATGCCTGATGACAATATGACTGTTGCTGGTAAATAACCAAAGAAGGAGACCTTCTATGCCGACCTGCACAGTGCTCTCACCAAAGTGCCCACGGAGGATAGGCTAATCCTGCTTGGAGATTTCAATGCCAGAGTGGGAAAAAAATTACAACTTGTGGAGAGGCATAATTGGTAAGGAAGGAGTTGGAAACACAAACTCCAATGGCATCCTGCTGTTAACAACATGCTCAGAACACAACATAACCATCACCAACACACCCTTCCACCAGAAGAACAAATTCAAAACAACCTGGAGGCACCCTCGTTCTAACATTTGACACCTCATTGACTATATTAGCATCTGTCAAAAGACTGATGGGAGGTAATTAACATCAGAGTGATGATCAGTGCTGATGACTGCTGGACTGACCACCTCCTTATCCGCTCCACCCTGTCCATCCATCTTCACTGCAAAAGAAGGGTACAGAAAAAACAGCTGCCTCGAACGACTGACTGATACCTCCTCTCGTCAAAAGTCCCAGGTCATGCTCAGTACATCAAGTCCCAAACAGTATCCAGATGACATTGAAAGCCACTGGGATATACTCAGGACTGCAGTCATTGGCAGCTGTAAAACCGCTCTTGGGCATAAAACAAAGAACCACCAAGACTGGTTTGATGGGAATGACCTGGAAGTCCAATGGTTAATCAACATCAAGAGGCAAGCCTTTGCAATCTGGCAGAATGACATCAATCTCCAAAGTAAACAAGCTGCCCATGCAAGAGCAAAGTCAGCTATTCAAATCTGGGTCAGGGAATTGAAGAACCAGTGGTGGATGAAGAAGTGTTACGGTTTCACCCTCACAACCCCCGCAACCTACCTCTTCCGTTCCCTCTGGGCCTCCATGGCGCTTGGCTTC
The DNA here is from genome assembly GCF_029633865.1 of Lampris incognitus. Classification (NCBI taxonomy): domain Eukaryota; kingdom Metazoa; phylum Chordata; class Actinopteri; order Lampriformes; family Lampridae; genus Lampris; species Lampris incognitus. Next base: position 58,763,088 of record NC_079221.1, read on the forward strand.
GCCTGAGTATCCACTCCTCACCACCAGAGCTGGGGCGCATTCACGTTCGCCTTCACTGGACTCAGACCCTGAGGTCCCCAGCACCTCCCAACAGGCACGGCATGCCCTACAGCGCCTCTGATGCCATCTGTTGGCAGACTGGCAACACGGCTCTGCATTTTCCCGGCCACTCATTCCCTCAGCTGTGCCCCATCTACAATCATCTCAGCTGTTCCCCATCTGCAATTCATTCAACCCCTACAAGAACCTGGTCTTCCCATAGCATTCCTATGACGTGTTGCGCAGAGCCGGCTCGCCTGCCAACCAACCTCCTTGGACTACTACTTTGGCTTTGAACTTGGACTACTCCTCGATTCCCCTTTGCCTACGGACTTGGTACTTTGCTGGTACACGCACACTTACACAACACCCAACGCTCAATTCACATATTACAGACACTTAGGATAATTTACACTAACGCAAAGCTAGACACATTACTGCCTGTCACTTCACATAGCATATTCACACACCCCACAAACAAAACTACCCGAGCACCATACACATCCCGCATTTCTCTCTCTCCCCTATTATTTTCTCCCTTTACTTTGTTACTTTCATTAAATGTTACTAAGGAGTCCTCTGCCTCCCGAGTGGTCGTATGGGTCCTCCTGCACACCCCATAGCAAGAATGCCCTTGAGATCCAACTCCTTGCAGACTCTGGGGATACCAGCAATCTCTTTATATGCTACTAAAGCAATATACAGTCCCAGCCACTGCCGTCTAACTCCCCTTCACTCCAAAGATGGGCACACACTGCTAACGTATGAGTCAATCAAAGAAAGGTGGAAAGAGCACTACCAGGACATTTTAAACTGGGACTCTAGCCCTGAGGAGTATGTGGCATTTAGCTCGGCATTTAACACCATCATACCACAACGACTGGTGGAGAAACTGAGGTTGCTGGACGTGGACACTGGCACCTGTAACTGGGTCCTGGACTTCCTGATGCGGAGGCAGCAGACAGTCAGGTTGGGCAGCCACACATCAAATTCCATCTTGGTCAGCACAGGTTCACCTCAGGGCTGTGTCCTGAGCCCGCTCTTGCTCACCCTGCTAACCCATATCTGTACTGCCAAATTTGACAAGAACCACATCAAGTTTGCAGATGATACAACAGTAGTGGGTCTTGTCAGCAATAATGATGAATCTGCATACAGGATGGAGGTGGGGCAGCTAACAGCGTGGTGCGAATCCCACAACCTCTCCCTGAATATAAGCAAAACAAAGGAGATGGTGATCGACTTCAGGAGGGCCGGCAGGCACCATCATATGCCGCTGACCATCAATGGCACCACTGGAGAGGATCAGTAACATCAAGTTCCTGGGAGTGCACCTGGCAGACGACCTGACCTCAACCATTAACACCTTGGCCATCGTTAAAAAAGCCCACCAGCGGCTCCATCCCCTCCGGAGACTTAAAAGGGCAATTCTCCCCATTCCTGCCCTCACCACCTTCTACAGGGGCACCATTGAAAGTATCCTAACCTATGGTCTCATTGGTTCAGCAACTGCATAGCGACCAAACAACACCAGCTGAACAGGATAGTGAAGACAGCTAGCAAGATCATTTGTACCCCTCTCCCCTTCCTGTTGAAGGTTTACCATCATCGCTGTGTTTAGAGCCTCCAGCATCATTAAGGATCTTCGCCACCCTTCTCATAACCTGTTTTCCCTCCTGCCGTCTGGGAAGAGGTACAGGAGCATCTGTGCTAAATCCAGCAGAATGCTAAATAGCTTCTACCCACAAGCAGTCAGGATCATTAACATACTGTGTCCCCCCAGTGCTGGTCAGTCGTTGACAGACACCGACTGTCAACTACTACTACTTTTGGTTGCCCCCGTTAGGAGTCACCACAGCGGCTCATCCATTTCAATCTGTTCCTGTCCTCTGCATCTTCCTCTCACACCAGCCTCCTGCATATCCTAACTGGGTGTTTGTCAAAGCCAGGAAGATACCCAAACGGTGCAACAGCCGATCGAAGAGAGAAGGACAACCGCTGCCTAAGCGTAAACCAGTATGTGGCGGGAGTGTCAGAACAGCTGAGACGTGTATTTTCCAAACATCGTGTCTCCGTTACTTTCAAACCTCAAAACATGCTGCGCCAGAAATTGGTCCACCCCAAGGACCAGGTTCCCCAGCACAAACAGAGCAATATAGTGTAGTGCCGGGAGGATTGTCGTGACTCGTACATTGGGGAAACTAAACAGACACTGGCCAAGAGAATGACTCAACAGAGGAGAGCTAACACGTCAGGCCAGGACTCCACAGTCTACACCATCTACAGGCCAGGACTCCATAGTCTACACCATCTACAGTCCAGGACTCCACAGTCTACACTGAACGGGAAGTCAAAGAGGCCATCTATGTGAGGAGGGAACGACCATCCCTGAACCGAGAGGGTGGGGGGCAGGGCGCAAGAGTACATTGTTGCCATCTTACAATGCTGTGATTGCCACTATTTCCAAATCCTCTGTGAATAGTACACATGACCATTGAAACTCTAGTTAATCCATCCGTTATCTGGACTGCTTATCCTGCTCTCAGGGTCGCGGGGATGCTGGAGCCTATTCCAGCAGTCATTGGGCGGCAGGCGGGGAGACACCCTGGACAGGCCGCCAGGCCATCACAGGGCCCACACACACACATTCACACCTAGGGACAATTTAGTACGGCCGATTCAGCTGACCTACATGTATTTGGACTTTGGGAGGAAACCGGAGCCCCCGGAGGAAACCCACGCAGACACAGAGAGAACATGCGAACTCCACACAGGATGATCTGGGACAACCCCCAAGGTTGGACTACACCAGGGCTTGAACCCAGTACCTTCTTGCTATGAGGCGACCGCGCTAACCACTGCACCACTGTGTCACCCTACTCTAATGTTCACGCCTATTTGCATATGACCTGATGGTTGGTTTCAGTTGTTATGCAACAGCATTGTTTATTAGGGTAGTAATACCTGCAGTCACTTTAGACTGAAGAAGTCACTTAAGATGAGTAATGAAGTGTTGAAACGTTTCTATTAATAAACGTTGTGTCCAGATGAACTGATTCAACTTTCTTTGATACACAAGATATAGTCCACCTGTGTGCACTTCCCTCCCCTCTTGTACGTCACCCTGTGTTCCTCCCTCTTCTTGAAATATGTATTCACCACAGCCATTTCCATCCTTTTCACAAAATCCACCACCATCTGTCCTTCCACATTTCTCTCCTTGACACCATACCTACCCATCACCTCCTCATCACCTCTGTTCCCTTCACCAACATGTCCATTGAAGTCCGCTCCAATCACCAGTCTCTCCTCCTTGGGTACCCTCTCCACCACTTCATCCAACTCACTCCAGAATGTTCTTTCTCTTCCATCTCACATCCAACTTGCGGGGCATATGCGCTGATAACATTCAGCAGTACACCTTCAGTTTCCAGCTTCATACTCATCACTCTGTCTGACACTCTCTTCACCTCCAGCACACTCTTGACATACTCTTCCTTCAGAATTACCCCCACCCCATTTCTCCTCCCATTCGCACCATGATAGAAGAGTTTGAACCCACCTCCGATGCTCCTGGCCTTACTCCCCTTCCACCTGGTCTCTTGCACACACAGTATGCCTACCTTTCTTCTTTCCATCATGTCAGCCAGCTCTCTCCCTTTACCAGTCATAGTGCCAACATTCAAAGTTCCAACTCTCACCTCCACACGCCTACCCTTCCTCCTCTCTAGCTGCCTCTGGACATGCTTTTCCCCTCTCCTTCTCCTTCACTCAACAGTAGCATAGCTTCACTTGCACCCTGCTGGCCAACAGTGCTGGTGGCAGGCGTTGGTAACCCGGACCTCGACCGATTCGGAATGGAAATCTAATTTATATCCGCATATTTTATTTGGCAAAGATGTAACTTTGGATGCCCTTCCTGACGCAACCCTCCCCGTTTATCCAGGCTTGGGGCCAGCACTAAGAATATACTGGGGATGAACATCCTCAGTATATTCCAGTGGCTGGGTTGATGAAGACCATGACAGTACTTATATAAACCATTCTATTACTGACGAAGACCATGACAGTACTTATATAAACCATTATATTACTGATGAAGACCATCGCAGTACTTCTTGTATAAACCCTTCTACTGCTGATGAAGACCATCACGGTACTTATATAAACCATTCTATTACTGATGAAGACCATCACAGTACTGACTTAGAATCTGTGTGTGTAGTCTGACGGACATTAATCAAATGTATGCAGATGTTGTCTTTTCATTTTTGGACGTTAATGTGTCTGTACTTAGGTCCAAGGAACAGAACCCAGATCCCGATCCAGACCCAGAGCCAGGTGAGACAGCAGCCTGTCTTTTTTGCCACACTACCAGCATCCAAACTCTCTATCTGTGTGTGTGTGTGTGTGTGTGTGTGTGTGTGTGTGTGTGTGTGTGTCTCCCTCTCTGTCTCTCTCTCAGTATCTCTCTGTCTCTCTTTGTCTGTCTCTCTATCGCTCTCTCTCTGTCTGTCCCTTTCTGTCTGTCTCTCTCTGTGTCTCTCTGTCTGTCTGTCTGTCTCTCTGATTTCAGACGTTGGATATTCCACTCTTTCAAATCTCAAATGGCTTTATTGGCATGAACAGAAAACATGCCATTGCCAAAGCAGTTTGCAAAAGACTGAAACGTGACATCACATATTAAACACACATCACATTCACATGACATCACACATTAATACATAGGAGTCATCACATGAGCCTGCTCCATATCTCTGCCCACCGAAGCAGTCGACCCCTTTTTCCCTCCCTGCCCTACTGTACAGTGCAACACATGCCACACGGTTGAATGCAGTGACTCAGCAGCAGCAGCAGCAGCAGCAGCAGCATGTGGTATCTTGGGGGTCTCACAGTGGTTGGGAGGCCCGCAGGCTGGGGCAGCAGATACGTATGAGATGCTGTTCCTTCACCAGGAGAACTGCCAGGTTCTCCTCTGGGCTTAACAGTAGGAGGTTTGGTGTTTTCTTGGCTGTTTCCCCGAAGTGGACGTGTCTTACTGAGGAGAACTTCTCACAGTGGAGGAGGAGGAGGTGCATCTCTGTTTCTACCTCCCCTGTTCAGCAGTGACCACATATACTACGCTCCTCTCTGGGCAGCCATGTTGGTCTGTGTCTTCCTGTTTCTATAGCCAGCTGGAGGTCACTGAGCCTGTATGTGGTCAGGATCCATCTCTGCTTCGTATCTCTGACAGAGTGGAGGTACTCGGCCAGTCTCTATTCTCTGTTTAGGGTCAAATAACAGTTTAGTCTGCTCTGGGTTTTAGTTTCATTTCTCCAATGTTCCACATACAGATCTTTTGACTGGTTCATAACTTGTGTTATTCTGCTGTGTTTTGAGGCGGTGCTGATGGAGCCTGGCTGGTTAGCTTCCCCATCAGCTGGCTGAGGGGACTGTTTTCAGGGTTCAGCTCTTGGGTTGTTAATGCCTGGAATGGAAGGGTGTCTTTTGGGCTTGACTTTAGATGCATCCAGAATGTTATGGCCCGTTTTTGGATGTTTAACAGTAGTGGGAAACGCCCCGGTTCTGCTCGGCAGGCCTTATTTGGTGTCTTCCTTTGAACATTGAATATTTTCCTGCAGAATTCAGTGTGGAGGGCCTCTATCGGGTGTTTGTCCCATGAGCCATGCTCCAATCCACTGAGCGGGCCCCAGACCTCACTTAACAGAATCAAATATTTTTGTCCAGACTCTAACTGGAATCTTAATGTTTAATAGTTTGGTTTTCAATGCATACATTGCCCTGCATGCTTTTTCTTTGAGTGCGTGTATTGCCATACTGAAACTTCCTGATGCAGATATGGACAGACCAAGGTACGTATAGTTTTTTGTGTGTTCAATTAGAGTGTTATTCAAAGTGAAGTGGTATTTGTTTTCAAGGCATCTTGGTTTTTTCTGAAAGGTCATGATATTGGTTTTCTTAAAGTTTACATCCAATGCTCAGTTTTGGCAGTATTGTGCTAGGATAGACAGGTTATGTTGAAGACCATCCCTGGTTGGGGACAACAGAATAAGGTCATCTGCATAAAGCAGGTATTTAATCTGCATCATAGAGTGTGAGGCCTGGAGCTGCTGAACGGTCCAGCTGGTCTGCAAGTTCATTTATGAACAGGTTGAATAATGTTGGACTCAAACAGCATCCTTGCTTCACACCGCGTTCTTGGGTAAAATACTCTGTTCTTTGATTTCCAGTTTTCACAGCACACTGGTTGTGTCTGTACATACATTTTATAAGATCATAATCCTTACCCCCTAGTCCACTTTGAAGGATTTTGAAGAAAAGTCCTTCATGCCACATGGAATTGAAGGCTTTTTTTAAATCTATGAAACAAGCAAATATTTTCCCTCCCTTTTTTGTGGACATGTTTATTGATTAAAGTGTGTAAGGTGTATATACTATATGATCAGAGGTTCTGTAGTTTGGGAGAAAGCCAATTTGACATTTACTAAGTATGTTTTTTTTTCTTGAATAAAGGCTAGTATCCTGGAATTCAGGATACTACAAAATATTTTCCCAAGGTTGCTGCTGACACAGATCCCTCGATAGTTATTAGGGTCTAATTTGCTTCCGTTTTTATAGATTGGGGTGATCAGCCCCTGGTTCCAGACATCGGGAAAGCAGTCAGTATCATGTTGAACAGCTTTAATGATGGCAGTGTGTAACTCAGGGGTACTGTTCTTCAGCATTTCATTTTTGATGCCATCCGTGCCACAAGCTTTTTTTGAATGAAGAGTTTTCAGTTTGTCTGTCAACTCTTTTTGTGTAGTTGGGTAGTCTAATGCATTTTGATTATTCTTGATGGCTGATTCAAGGTTGTCTAACTTTGTTTTAATTTCAATTTGATTTATGTTCAGTTCTTCTGGTGGGATACTTGTATAGAGGTTATTAAAATGTTTTCTCCAAATGTCTCCATCATGTGTTGTTAATTGTTGTGGCTTTATGGTTTCTAAGCTGTTCAGCATGCCCCAGAACTGACCCTGGTCTACTGCCTTTTCAAGTTCTTGAAGTGTTTCGTTGGTGTTGTGGAATTTCATTCATCTAATCATCTGTTTGTACTGGTTTAGAGTTTCAGAGTATTAATGTTGTAGTGCTGGGTCATGTTGGTGTCTGTGTTTTTGTACTGGTTTAGAGTTTCAGAGTATTCATGTTGTAGTGCTGGGTCATGTTGGTGTCTGTGTTTTTGTACTGGTTTAGAGTTTCAGAGTATTCATGTTGTAGTGCTGGGTCATGTTGGTGTCTGTGTTTTTGTACTGGTTTAGAGTTTCAGAGTATTCATGTTGTATTGCTGGGTCATGCTGGTGTCTGTGTATTTGTACTGGTTTAGAGTTTCAGAGTATTCATGTTGTAGTGCTGGGTCATGTTGGTGTCTGTGTATTTGTACTGGTTTAGAGTTTCAGAGTATTCATGTTGTAGTGCTGGGTCATGTTGGTGTCTGTGTATTTGTACTGGTTTAGAGTTTCAGAGTATTCATGTTGTAGTGCTGGGTCATGTTGGTGTCTGTGTTTTTGTACTGGTTTAGAGTTTCAGAGTATTCATGTTGTACTGCTGGGTCATGTTGGTGTCTGTGTATTTGTACTGGTTTAGAGTTTCAGAGTATTCATGTTGTAGTGCTGGGTCGTGTTGGTGTCTGTGTTTTGTACTGGTTTAGAGTTTCAGAGTATTCATTTTGTAGTGCTGGGTCATGTTGGTGTCTGTGTTTTTGTACTGGTTTAGAGTTTCAGAGTATTCATGTTGTATTGCTGGGTCATGCTGGTGTCTGTGTATTTGTACTGGTTTAGAGTTTCAGAGTATTCATGTTGTAGTACTGGGTCATGCTGGTGTCTATGTTTTTGTACTGGTTTAGAGTTTCAGAGTATTCATGTTGTATTGCTGGGTCATGTTGGTGTCTGTGTTTTTGTACTGGTTTAGAGTTTCAGAGTATTCATGTTGTATTGCTGGGTCATGCTGGTGTCTGTGTATTTGTACTGGTTTAGAGTTTCAGAGTATTCATGTTGTAGTGCTGGGTCGTGCTGGTGTCTGTGTATTTGTACTGGTTTAGAGTTTCAGAGTATTCATGTTGTAGTGCTGGGTCGTGGTGGTGTCTGGGTGGGGGTTTGGTGGTGTCTGTGTTGGTGGTTTGATAGGTGTCTGTGTTGGTGGTTTGGTGGTGTCTGTGTTGGTGGTTTGGTGGTGTCTGTGTTGGTGGTTTGGTGGTGTCTGTGTGGTGGTTTGGTGGTGTCTGTGTTGGTGGTTTGGTAGGTGTCTGTGTTGGTGGTTTGGTGGTGTCTGTGTTGGTGGTTTGGTGGTGTCTGTGTTGGTGGTTTGGTGGTGTCTGTGTTGGTGGTTTGGTGGTGTCTGGGTGGTGGTTTGGTGGTGTCTGTGTTGGTGGTTTGGTAGGTGTCTGTGTTGGTGGTTTGGTAGGTGTCTGTGTTGGTGGTTTGGTAGGTGTCTGTGTTGGTGGTTTGGTAGGTGTCTGGGTGGGGGTTTGGTGGTGTCTGTTGGTGGTTTGGTAGGTGTCTGGGTGGGGGTTTGGTGGTGTCTGTGTTGGTGGTTTGGTAGGTGTCTGTGTTGGTGGTTTGGTAGGTGTCTGTGTTGGTGGTTTGGTAGGTGTCTGGGTGGGGGTTTGGTAGGTGTCTGGGTGGGGGGTTTGGTAGGTGTCTGGGTGGGGGGTTCTGTAGGTGTCTGGGTGGGGGGTTTGGTAGGTGTCTGGGTGGGGGGTTTGGTAGGTGTCTGGGTGGGGGTTTGGTGGTGTCTGTGTTGGTGGTTTGATAGGTGTCTGGGTGGTGGTTTGGTAGGTGTCTGGGTGGGGGTTTGGTGGTGTCTGTGTTGGTGGTTTGGTAGGTGTCTGGGTGGGGGTTTGGTGGTGTCTGTGTTGGTGGTTTGATAGGTGTCTGTTTTGGTGGTTTGGTAGGTGTCTGTGTTGGTGGTTTGGTGGTGTCTGTGTTGGTGGTTTGGTGGTGTCTGTGTTGGTGGTTTGGTAGGTGTCTTGGTGGGGGTTTGGTAGGTGTCTGGGTGGGGGTTTGGTGGTGTCTGTGTTGGTGGTTTGGTAGGTGTCTGGGTGGGGGTTTGGTGGTGTCTGTGTTGGTGGTTTGATAGGTGTCTGTTTTGGTGGTTTGGTAGGGGTCTGGGTGGGGGTTTGGTAGGTGTCTGGGTGGGGGTTTGGTGGTGTCTGTGTTGGTGGTTTGGTAGGTGTCTGGGTGGGGGTTTGGTGGTGTCTGTGTTGGTGGTTTGATAGGTGTCTGGGTGGTGGTTTGGTAGGTGTCTGGGTGGGGGTTTGGTGGTGTCTGTGTTGGTGGTTTGGTAGGTGTCTGGGTGGGGGTTTGGTGGTGTCTGTGTTGGTGGTTTGGTAGGTGTCTGGGTGGGGGTTTGGTGGTGTCTGTGTTGGTGGTTTGATAGGTGTCTGTTTTGGTGGTTTGGTAGGTGTCTGTGTTGGTGGTTTGGTGGTGTCTGTGTTGGTGGTTTGGTGGTGTCTGTGTTGGTGGTTTGGTAGGTGTCTTGGTGGGGGTTTGGTAGGTGTCTGGGTGGGGGTTTGGTGGTGTCTGTGTTGGTGGTTTGGTAGGTGTCTGGGTGGGGGTTTGGTGGTGTCTGTGTTGGTGGTTTGATAGGTGTCTGTTTTGGTGGTTTGGTAGGGGTCTGGGTGGGGGTTTGGTAGGTGTCTGGGTGGGGGTTTGGTGGTGTCTGTGTTGGTGGTTTGGTAGGTGTCTGGGTGGGGGTTTGGTGGTGTCTGTGTTGGTGGTTTGGTAGGGGTCTGGGTGGGGGTTTGGTAGGTGTCTGGGTGGGGGTTTGGTGGTGTCTGTGTTGGTGGTTTGGTAGGTGTCTGGTTGGGGGTTTGGTGGTGTCTGTTTTGGTGGTTTGGTAGGTGTCTGGGTGGGGGTTTGGTGGTGTCTGGGTGGGGGTTTGATAGGTGTCTCAGGTGTTTTCTCATGTCTTATCATTCATAGTCAAGCCATGTGTTTTCAGAGGTTTGGTGTTTACCGTTTCGGTGACGGGGTTTCTTTGTTTTTTCCAAGTTTTGCGTTTAGTGCGGCTGTTTGGAAGGTGTGGTTAATATCTTTTGTCGCTTTATTAATGTCTTCGAAGTTATTTTGATAGTGTGAATTGTTGAAGGTGTTGATTGTATTTTTTATTTCGGGTGAATTCTAAATGTGTGCAAATGGTCGGGCCCTGTCGGGAGCCCATCTGGATGACTGGTTCAGATTGTACAGCTTACTGGGCTCTTTCTTAAAAGTGTCTCTAGTGTGTTTAAGTAAATGTTAATCTGGCTGTGGTCTGAAGGGGGGGGGTTTGTGCTCTGACAGTGAAGGCACTGAATGCGGATGGGTCCATGTCTGAGATGGCATGATCCGTAACACTTGTCCCAAGAGCTGAACAGTAGGTGAAACGTCCCAAACCGTCCCCTCTGATCCTCCCATTTAATATATAGGGGCCCGAGGAGCTGCAGAGACGCACCGACTCCTTCCCATTTCTGTTCATTGTTTTGTCTGGGTTGCTCCTCCTGGCTGTGGGTGAGGGGGTCAGAAGTGACTGTGTGAATATATGGTGATCTCCTGAGTGGTCTCTACAGTCAGGTTCTGAACCTGTCCGTGCATTAAAGTCCCCACACAGAAATATTTTGCCTTGGGCTTGAAAGTGACACATCTGTGTGTGTAGAGAGCTGCAGAACTCTTCTTCATGGTACAGTGCCTCTGGTGGAGGGGTGGATATTGCACCCCTCCACCAGAGTCTCTGTCTCTCTTTCTGTGTTTCTCTCTCTGTGTCTCTCTCTCACATGTATCACAGTATTACATGTATCATGAACTTGGTCATCTGTGTCTTCACAATGTAACTGGACTTGAAAGAGGACTCGGCATTCGTTCACAACGACGAGATGTCAGACCACCTATTATGTTTACCAAATATTATGTATACCAAATCTGCTGTAGGACAATTATACAACACAGTTCCACTAAAATATCTCACTCGGCTTGGTCCATCTGTAAAACACACCTGCATATTATATTAATCCATGTAAAACATAACTGTATATTATATTAAACCATGTAAAACATAACTGTATATTATATTAATCCTTGTAAAACAAAACTGTATTATATTAATCCATGTAAAACATAACTGTATATTATATTAAACCATGTAAAACATAACTGTATATTATATTAATCCATGTAAAACATAACTGTATATTATATTAAACCATGTAAAACATAACTGCATATTATATTAATAAATGTAAAACATAACTGTATATTATATTAAACCATGTAAAACATAACTGCATATTATATTAATCCATGTAAAACATAACTGCATATTATATTAAACCATGTAAAACATAACTGCATATTATATTAAACCATGTAAAACACAACTGCATATTATATTAATCCATGTAAAACACAACTGCATATTATATTAAACCATGTAAAACAAAACTGTATATTATATTAATCCATGTAAAACATAACTGCATATTAATCCATTTAAAACATAACTGCATATTATATTAAACCATGTAAAACATAACTGTATATTATATTAAACCATGTAAAACATAACTGTATATTATATTAAACCATGTAAAACATAACTGCATATTATATTAATAAATGTAAAACATAACTGTATATTATATTAAACCATGTAAAACATAACTGCATATTATATTAATCCATGTAAAACATAACTGCATATTATATTAAACCATGTAAAACACAACTGCATATTATATTAATCCATGTAAAACACAACTGCATATTATATTAAACCATGTAAAACAAAACTGTATATTATATTAATCCATGTAAAACATAACTGCATATTAATCCATTTAAAACATAACTGCATATTATATTAAACCATGTAAAACATAACTGTATATTATATTAATCCATGTAAAACATAACTGCATATTATATTTATACATGTAAAACATAACTGTATATTATATTAATCCATGTAAAACATAAATGTATACTATATTAATCCATGTAAAACATAACTGTATATTATATTAATCCATGTAAAACATAGCTGCATATTATATTAATCCATGTAAAACATAACTGCATATTATATTAATCCATGTAAAACATAACTGCATATTATATTAAACCATGTAAAACAAAACTGCATATTATATTAAACCATGTAAAACAAAACTGTATATTATATTAATCCATGTAAAACATAACTGTATATTATATTAATCCATGTAAAACATAACTGTATATTATATTAATCCATGTAAAACATAACTGCATATTATATTAATCCATGTAAAACATAACTGCATATTATATTAAACCATGTAAAACATAACTGTATATTATATTAATCCATGTAAAACATAACTGCATATTATATTTATACATGTAAAACATAACTGTATATTACTATATTGATACATGTAAAACATAAATGTATACTATATTAATCCATGTAAAACATAACTGTATATTATATTAATCCATGTAAAACATAACTGCATATTATATTAATCCATGTAAAACATAACTGTATATTATATTGATACATGTAAAACATAAATGTATACTATATTGATCCATGTAAAACATAACTGTATATTATATTGATACATGTAAAACACAACTGTATATTATATTAAACCATGTAAAACATAACTGTATATTATATTAATCCATGTAAAACATAACTGCATATTATATTTATACATGTAAAACATAACTGCATATTATATTAAACCATGTAAAACATAACTGCATATTATATTAAACCATGTAAAACATAACTGTATATTATAATAATCCATGTAAAACATAACTGCATATTATATTAAACCATGTAAAACATAACTGCATATTATATTAATCCATGTAAAACATAACTGCATATTATATTAAACCATGTAAAACAAAACTGCATATTATATTAAACCATGTAAAACAAAACTTTATATTATATTAATCCATGTAAAACATAACTGCATATTATATTAAACCATGTAAAACAAAACTGTATATTATATTAATCCATGTAAAACATAACTGTATATTATATTAATCCATGTAAAACATAACTTTATAATATATTAATCCATGTAAAACAAAACTGCATATTATATTAATCCATGTAAAACATAACTGCATATTATATTAAACCATGTAAAACAAAACTGTATATTATATTAATCCATGCGTACTATCTACAATGGAGGCCTGCATAAAAGCCCACCAAACCCTCAAACAAAACAATCTCAAATTGTCAGCTAACCCCAATTCTACATAACCCCGCTCTGACCATTGATAATCCTGCATAACCCTGCTCTGACCATTCATAGTCCTACATAACCCTGTTCTGACCATTCATAAACTTCCATAACCCTCCTCTGACCAGTCATAAGACAACCATAAGTTTCCTGCATGGCATTCAAGGAGCATTGTCCATCTCGGACAGCTCCTTAATAATACTAATAATGATAATAATACTAAACACGGGCCAACAACAACAAGGGTCAACAACGACGGCGATCCCCAATGAGAAACCAGGCTGGGATCGAAAGGTCTGCTACTGGATCAAACTCTACCCACAGATTACTAGAGGGACTCCACACCGAGGACACTTCTCACAGTGGCCTTCTATGTACAACAACTAAAAACCCAACAAAAAGAACAAGACAGAAATGTTCTAGGAAAGAGTATATAGATGTCATGGAAGCCTTCTACAGTGCTTCATTAAACGTGACAGTAACGTCAACGTCCAAAGCTGCCTACAACATCTGGCGAGAAAAACACCCCACGGACAGACTGAATCTGGATGCCAACAAACTCGCCATTATCAGGCGCAACATCATTGAAAACCAAAGACTAACAGACCTAAAACTCGAAAACATACGAAAAAAAATCAGAGAGAGCATCCCAACACGAGCATCGAGGAGCTAAACATCAACAAACCAGACGAGAAAGCAGCAACTGGTGAAGAGGAAGAAGAACAAGCAGAAACCACCATCACGGACCCCCGGGAGTACAACACCAAGTAGAGGCAGTCCAGGAAAAATACAACGGGAAAGAAGTAGAAATGACAGTAAGCATCAGACAGAGATGGGAAACCCTAAAAGAAATTCCTATTGAAGAACGACTAATAATCCCAAAGATCAAGAAAGACCACCACTCCAAAGAAGCCATCAGACTCGCAAACAGAGCCATTCAAAATATCAAGGGTGAGATGAGAAGACCGTTGAACCTAACATACTTTAACCAGCTCATATATGCGGCCGCTTCAGCCGTACCAGACACAGTAAGAAAAAGACAAAGACAACAACAGAAATGGAAGAGAAAACAACCAGTTTGGAAGGAGAAAATTGAGAAGGAGATTAGGAAACTGCGAATACAACTATCACTCCTGAGTGAAATCGAGAAAAACTCCACCATCAGAGAGAGAGAAAGGAAACTGGAACGAAAGTTCAATATCAAACAGAAGAATGATATACCAATATCCAAAGGAATTGAATCAGGTGCAACTGGACTTGATATATAGCCGTAAAGACGTTTCAGCTCTCATCCAAGAGGCTTCATCAGTTCGTGCCTTTCTGACTAGACCAAGCTAGTCTGACTTGCTGGTGACGAAACTCAGATATTTATCCTCTTTGGAGTCGTTATCAGAGCTATTGATGTCCATGGCTCTTTGTGTTCCGATGTTTAGCCACGCCCGTCGTTATTAGAGCTATTGAAGGTCTTCAAAGAAGATGCCAAAAAATTATATTGTGAGATGGACAAGAAGAAGATAGACGTCAATGAACCACCCACAATCGAAGAAGTCGATGAGTTCTGGAGTAAGATCTGGGAGAACAACAAAAGACACAATGAGGGAGCTACATGGATCCAGCAACAACAGGATCAATATAAACACATACAGAACCAAGAATGGTCAGACATGAACACCACTGAGACCACTGCTGCCATCAACAAGATGAACAACTGGAAGGCACCAAGGATAGACAGAATTGCCAACTTCTGGATCAAGAACCTGCCCAGCATCAACGAAGACCTCGCATGGGCCTACAATGATATCATCAAGAATCCAAAGAAATGTCCCAAATGGCTCACATGGAGAACCACGTACCTGCTCCCAAAGACAGAGGAGATACAGAACCCAAAGAATTACAGACCCATCACCAGCCTACCAACAATGTACAAGATCATCACCTCCATCATCACAGAGAGGACCTATAGCTTCCTCAACAAAAACAACTTGTTACCAGCAGAACAGAAGGGATGTAAGAAAGGTAGCTATGGATGCAAGGACCAGCTACTCATCAATAAAGCCACATTGCAAGAGGTCAAGTCGAAGAAAAAGAACTTGTCAAGAGTATGGATTGACTACGGGAAGGCATTTGAAAGCATGCCACACTCCTGGATAGAGAAGAGCCTCAAGATCTACAGAGTCTGCCCAACAATTATCAAACTCATCACGAAGAGCATGAAGACCTGGAAGACCACCCTGAATCTCCGTCATGCAGAGGGGTCGTTAACATCGAGACTGATCAACATCAGAAGTGGAGTCTTCCAAGGGGACTCACTATCACCACTGCTCTTTTGCCTCGCACTAGCGCCACTCAGCAATCTACTGAACAACAGCAGCTATGGGTACAAATCACAGATTGGCAAATTGACCCACCTGTTCTACATTGATGACCTCAAGACGTTTAAAAAGGACGACAATCAGCAGAAGGGTCTACTCACCATCGTCAAGACCTTCAGCGACGACATCAAGATGGAATTTGAAATTGACAAGTGTGCTAAAGCCACTTTCAAGAAAGAAAGACTTACCAAGACTGCAGATTTAGACTTTGACATTGACACCGTAATCAAAGAGCGAGACCAAGATAGCACATACAAGTGCCTAGGAGTGAACGAGGGAGATGTCATACAACACTCAACCATGAAGGAAAAGATCTGGAAAGAGTACCACAGGAGAGCGTATATGGTACTGAAGAGCGAACTCAATGCGGCTAACAGAATTGAAGCTCTCAACACCCTAGCGATACCTGTAGTGACGTACAGCTTCAACATCATCAATTGGAAACTGAACGACATCAAGAGACTCGACACCAAAACAAGAAAGATGCTGACCATGGAGAACATGCACCACCAGAAAGCAGATGTCAACAGGCTGTACCTACCAAGAGCTTCAGGAGGACGAGGCCTAGTCCAACTCGAACTGACCTTCAAGACTACCACTATCGGGCTGGATGCATACCTCCCCTTCTCCGAATAGTAAAACATCAGATCTACTCCACCAATAAAGAAGCTGCACAATTCAAGAAGGAGCTTGATGTCCCAGAAACCCCACCAACAGAAAATGAGGCAACTACCATCTACGCCAAACGAGTGAAGCAGAAGGCAAAACACCATGGCCAGCGGCAACTGCAAAAAACCTGGGAGGACAAAGCAATGCACAGGAAGTACCCAAAAAGAATGAAACATGCAGATGTGGACCAACGAAAACACACCAGTGGCTGTGGAGCACCGGGCTGAAAGCAGGGACGGAGGGCCTGATAATCACTGCACAAGACCAGAGCCTGGCAACCAGATCCTATCACGATCGCATAATCAAAGATGGAACAGACCCAAAATGCAGAATCTGTGGAATGTACGAAGAAACCATCGACCACATTGTCTCAGGCTGCCAGAACTGGCAAAGACGGAGTACATGTACTGGCACAACAAGGCAGCAGCATACCTGCACTGGAAGATCTGCAGGAGTTACAAGATCAAGACGACTGAGAAGTGGTACGAACATCAGCCGAAAACGGTCACTGAAAACAATGATATCACCATCCTCTGGGACACGCCCATCCACACTGACAGAGAGATAAAAGCCAACAAGCCCGACATCGTTATCAGGGACCGGAAGCAAAAGAGGTGCATGCTCATCGACATGGCAACACCATCCGAAAAAAACACCTCAGTGAAAGTCACAGAGAAGCTGACCAAGTACAAAGACCTGGAGACTGAAACCAACAGGATGTGGGGAATGAAGACCGAAACAACACCAGTGGTCATTGGAGCTCTAGGACTCATGAAGAAGGGACTGGAAAAGTTCACCAACCGCATCCCAGGCAACATCAACATCCATGCAGTCCAGAAGATCACCCTACTCGGAACAGCCCACATATTATGACGATTATGAGTACTGTCAATCAAGTGACATTTGCCCTACAGTGCCTCAGGTCCATAGTTTGGACCCGGCTCTACAGGATGTAAAACAGGAAACATGAAAGAAATGATAATAATAAACTTGAAATGCATACATAATGTGCAAGGCTTAACTAGCTTAGACAAAGCAGGGGTGTAATTTAAAAAAAAACTTTTCTCAGCTGGCCAAGCATATGTAGCCAGAAGTTGTGACATCTTTAGAAAACCTTATTATTTAAGCTTTTAAAGCCACTGCCCTATATTAAAACTATATATATTTACATTTATGTACAGAAGGTGTTTCATCGATGGTTGTCTAATGCAGGTCAGCGTTCTATAGACAAGTCAAAATTTGGACAATAAAGTCAAATTAAAAATCATATTTACACGTTAACTTGTCCAACACAGCCACACTACATGGAAAACACCATTACACATTACTTTAATTTAACACCGGCACGAGCATAAAAGCACACAACCAATGGCTTACCTTCACTTGAAGATGAAGTCCATTCGACCGTCTTTGTCCACGAACCTCTCCGTGACGTGACGGGACCTGCATGACCTTGGTGGCTCTGACTGGCTCGCACTCCCGCAATAAACAGCGCCTTTCCTCGTCCATTAATTGCGCAGTAAGCTACGCAGTATGCATGCACAAGCTCACACACTCACAGCCTTAAAGGCCATCCTGAAAAAAGCAGAGCCTACCCCTCCCACGGAAACTGTAGATGACTGATACTCACTATGTCCCGCCCACTATCTGCCTGTCTGTCTGTCTGTCTGTGATTTCATACTCACTACATCCCACCCACTATCTGTCTGTCCTTCTGTGATTTGATACTCACTACATCCCGTCCACTATCTCTCTGTCTGTCTGTGATTTGATACTCACTACGTCCCGCCCACTATCTGCCTGTCTGTCTGTGATTT
Source organism: Lampris incognitus (assembly GCF_029633865.1). Lineage (NCBI taxonomy): Eukaryota > Metazoa > Chordata > Actinopteri > Lampriformes > Lampridae > Lampris > Lampris incognitus. Next base: position 58,781,249 of record NC_079221.1, read on the forward strand.
GATACTCACTACATCCCGCCCACTATTTGTCTGTCTGTCTGTGATTTCATACTCACTACATCCCACCCACTATCTGTCTGTCTGTTTGTGATTTGATACTCACTACATCCCGCCCACTATTTGTCTGTCTGTCTGTGATTTGATACTCACTACATCCCGCCCACTATCTGTCTGTCTGTCTGTGATTTGATACTCACTACATCCCAGCCACTATCTGTCTGTCTGTCTGTCTGTGATTTGATACTCACTACATCCCGCCCACTATCCGTCTGTCTGTCTGTGATTTGATACTCACTACATCCCACCCACTAAGTGTCTGTCTGTCTATCTGTCTGTGATTTGATACTCACTTCATCCCGCCCACTATCTGTCTGTCTGTCTGTGATTTGATACTCACTACATCCCGCCCACTATCTGTCTGTCTGTCTGTGATTTGATACTCACTACATCCCACCCACTATCTGTCTGTCTGTCTGTCTGTGATTTGATACTCACTACATCCCGCCCACTATCCGTCTGTCTGTCTGTGATTTGATACTCACTACATCCCGCCCACTAAGTGTCTGTCTGTCTATCTGTCTGTGATTTGATACTCACTACATTCCACCCACTGGCTGTCTGTCTGTCAGTGATTTGATACTCACTACATCCCTTCCACTATCTGTCTGTCTGTCTGTGATTTGATACTCATTACATCCCGCCCACTATCTGTCTGCCTGTCAGTGATTTGACACTCACTACATCCCACCCACTATCTGTCTGTCTGTCTGTGATTTGATACTCACTACATCCCGCCCACTATCTGTCTGTCTGTCAGTGATTTGATACTCACTACATCCCACCCACTATCTGTCTGTCTGTTTGTGATTTGATACTCACTTCATCCCGCCCACTATCTGTCTGCCTGTCAGTGATTTGATACTCACTACATCCCACCCACTATCTGTCTGTCTGTCTGTGATTTGATACTCATTACATCCCGCCCACCAGCTGTCTGTGATTTGATACTCACTACATCCCGCCCACTATCTGTCTGTCTGTCAGTGATTTGATACTCACTACATCCCACCCACTATCTGTCTGTCTGTTTGTGATTTGATACTCACTACATCCCACCCACTATCTGTCTGTCTGTCTGTGATTTGATACTCATTACATCCCACCCACTATCTGTCTGCCTGTCAGTGATTTGATACTCACTACATCCCACCCACTATCTGTCTGTCTGTCTGTGATTTGATACTCACTACATCCCGCCCACTATCTGTCTGTCTGTCAGTGATTTGATGCTCACTACATCCCACCCACTATCTGTCTGTCTGTCTGTGATTTGATACTCATTACATCCCGCCCACTATCTGTCTGCCTGTCAGTGATTTGATACTCACTACATCCCACCCACTATCTGTCTGTCTGTCTGTGATTTGATACTCACTACATCCCGCCCACTATCTGTCTGTCTGTCAGTGATTTGATACTCACTACATCCCACCCACTATCTGTCTGTCTTTTTGTGATTTGATACTCACTTCATCCCGCCCACTATCTGCCTGTCTGTTTGTGATTTGATACTCACTACATCCCGCCCACTATCTGTCTGTCTATCTGTCTGTGATTTGATACTCACTTCATCCCGCCCATTATCTGTCTGTCTGTCAGTGATTTGATACTCACTACATCCCGCCCACTATCTGACTGTCTGTGATTTGATACTCACTACATCCCGCCCACTATCTGTCTGTCTGTCTGTCTGTGATTTGATACTCACTACATCCCGCCCACTATTTGTCTGTCTGTCTGTGATTTGATACTCACTTTATCCCACCCACTATCTGTCTGTCTGTCTGTGATTTGATACTCACTACATTCCGCCCACTTTCTGTTTGTCTGTCTGTCTGTGATTTGATACTCATTACATCCCGCCCACTATCTGTCTGTCTGTCTGTGATTTGATACTCATTACATCCCGCCCAATATCTGTCTGTCTGTCTGTGATTTGATACTCACTACATTCCGCCCACTTTCTGTTTGTCTGTCTGTCTGTGATTTGATACTCACTACATCCCGCCCACTATCTGTCTGTCTGTCTGTGATTTGATACTCACTACATCCTGCCCACTATCTGTCTGTGATTTGATACTCACTACATCCCGCCCACTATCTGTCTGTCTGTGATTTGATACTCACTTCATCCCGCCCACTATCTGTCTGTCTGTGATTTGATACTCACTACATCCCGCCCACTATCTGTCTGTCTGTGATTTGATACTCACTACATCCCGCCCACTATCTGTCTGCCTGTGATTTGATACTCACTACATCCCACCCACTATCTGTCTGTCTGTCTGTGATTTGATACTCATTACATCCCGCCCACTATCTGTCTGCCTGTCAGTGATTTGATACTCACTACATCCCACCCACTATCTGTCTGTCTGTCTGTGATTTGATACTCACTACATCCCGCCCACTATCTGTCTGTCTGTCAGTGATTTGATACTCACTACATCCCACCCACTATCTGTCTGTCTGTCTGTGATTTGATACTCATTACATCCCGCCCACTATCTGTCTGCCTGTCAGTGATTTGATACTCACTACATCCCACCCACTATCTGTCTGTCTGTCTGTGATTTGATACTCACTACATCCCGCCCACTATCTGTCTGTCTGTCAGTGATTTGATACTCACTACATCCCACCCACTATCTGTCTGTCTTTTTGTGATTTGATACTCACTTCATCCCGCCCACTATCTGTCTGTCTGTCTGTGATTTGATACTCACTTCATCCCGCCCACTATCTGTCTATCTGTTTGTGATTTGATACTCACTACATCCCGCCCACTATCTGTCTGTCTATCTGTCTGTGATTTGATACTCACTACATCCCGCCCACTATCTGTCTGTCTGTCAGTGATTTGATACTCACTACATCCCGCCCACTATCTGTCTGTCTGTGATTTGATACTCACTACATCCTGCCCACTATCTGTCTGTCTATCTGTCTGTGATTTGATACTCACTTTATCCCACCCACTATCTGTCTGTCTGTCTGTGATTTGATACTCACTACATTCCGCCCACTTTCTGTTTGTCTGTTTGTCTGTGATTTGATACTCACTACATTCCGCCCACTTTCTGTTTGTCTGTCTGTGATTTGATACTCACTACATCCTGCCCACTATCTGTCTGTGATTTGATACTCACTACATCCCGCCCACTATCTGTCTGTCTGTGATTTGATACTCACTACATCCCGCCCACTATCTGTCTGTCTATCTGTCTGTGATTTGATACTCACTTCATCCCGCCCACTATCTGTCTGTCTGTCAGTGATTTGATACTCACTACATCCCGCCCACTATCTGTCTGTCTGTCTGTGATTTGATACTCACTACATCCTGCCCACTATCTGTCTGTGATTTGATACTCACTACATCCCGCCCACTATCTGTCTGTCTGTGATTTGATACTCACTTCATCCCGCCCACTGTCTGTCTGTCTGTGATTTGATACTCACTACATCCCACCCACTATCTGTCTGTCTATCTGTCTGTGATTTGATACTCACTTCATCCCGCCCACTATCTGTCTGTCTGTCAGTGATTTGGTACTCACTACATCCCGCCCACTATCTGACTGTCTGTGATTTGATACTCACTACATCCCGCCCACTATCTGTCTGTCTGTCTGTCTGTGATTTGATAATCACTACGTCCCGCCCACTATTTGTCTCTCTGTCTGTGATTTGATACTCACTTTATCCCACCCACTATCTGTCTGTCTGTCTGTGATTTGATACTCACTACATTCCGCCCACTTTCTGTTTGTCTGTCTGTCTGTGATTTGATACTCATTACATCCCGCCCAATATCTGTCTGTCTGTCTGTGATTTGATACTCACTACATTCCGCCCACTTTCTGTTTGTCTGTCTGTCTGTGATTTGATACTCACTACATCCCGCCCACTATCTGTCTGTCTGTCTGTGATTTGATACTCACTACATCCTGCCCACTATCTGTCTGTGATTTGATACTCACTACATCCCGCCCACTATCTGTCTGTCTGTGATTTGATACTCACTTCATCCCGCCCACTATCTGTCTGTCTGTGATTTGATACTCACTACATCCCGCCCACTATCTGTCTGTCTGTGATTTGATACTCACTACATCCCGCCCACTATCTGTCTGCCTGTGATTTGATACTCACTACATCCCGCCCACTATCTGTCTGTCTGTGATTTGATACTCACTACATCCCGCCCACTATCTGTCTGTCTGTCTGTGATTTGATACTCACTACATCCTGCCCACTATCTGTCTGTGATTTGATACTCACTACATCCCGCCCACTATCTGTCTGTCTGTGATTTGATACTCACTACATCCCGCCCACTATCTGTCTGTCTGTCTGTGATTTGATACTCACTACATCCCGCCCACTATCTGTCTGTCTGTGATTTGATACTCACTACATCCCGCCCACTATCTGTCTGTCTGTCTGTGATTTGATACTCACTACATCCCGCCCGCTATCTGTCTGCCTGTGATTTGATACTCACTACATCCCGCCCACTATCTGTCTGTCTGCCTGTGATTTGATACTCACTACATCCCACCCACTATCTGTCTGTCTGTGATTTGATACTCACTACATCCCACCCACTATCTGTCTGTCTGTCTGTCTGTGATTTGATACTCACTACATCCCACCCACTATCTGTCTGTCTGTGATTTGATACTCACCACATCCCGCCCACTATCTGTCTGTTTGTGATTTGATACTCACTACATCCCGCCCACTATCTGTCCTTCTGTGATTTGATACTCACCACATCCCTCCCACTATCTGTCTGTCTGTCTGTGGTTGGCTCCTGGAAGAGAGGGCAGGTTCCTGGAGGACCAATCAAGGCTTGTATCTGAATATCAGCATCATGTCCATCCCCTGCCTGAGCCCCCACACCCCCAGAGGACTGGCCCCCATCACCAGGTACACGGTGTGTTTGTGTGTGTGTGTGTGTGTGTGTGTGTGTGTGTGTGTGTGTGTGTGTGTGCGTGCGTACACAAGTAGCTGAAAAGAGGGAATATGTGTTGTACTCATAGTTTGACCTGCTTGGTCCTTTACAGAACCTGATTTGTCTTCTATATGATGGACGTAAGAGGACAAGTGATGTTTAGTTTACATCCATTTGATGTTTGCTGGTAGGAGTTTGACTCGACCCCAGCTGAAATCCAGCCTTCATCTCCCCAGAGACATGTTAGTAGCTGTGTAGAAACAGTCCAGCATGGCTCCAGAGCTCTGACCTGTCACCTCCTCTCTGCTTCCTGTGTGTTAGGCTGGCCAACGGCAGTGCAGCGCTGATTTCAGTAGGAAACACGTCAAGGTCAGAGTTCATCAAACACCTGAAGAAGTACAGAGAGTCCAGTGGACAGGTGAGGCTGGCCACCTTCATCACCAGCATCATCATCCTCAGCTTTAATGGAGCTCCTCTCATCTACCTTACCGTTCCTGCTCTCTCTCTCTGTTCCTGTCTCTCTCTCTCTCTCTCTCTCTCTCTCTCTCTCTCTCTCTCTCTCTCTCTCTCTCTCTCTCTCTCTCTCTCTCTCTCTGTCTCCCTCGCTCCTGCTTTATGTTGTCATGTGCTACTAGCAGCTAGCCTACTAACACCAAGTAGGCAGGCAGATTAGCCCAGTTCAGCCCAACATGGCACGGCACGGCACGGCATTCCTCTGTAAACATCCCCGGATCTCAGGCCACACACTAACCCAGATTCTAAGTAAGACCACAGGAGGGAAGGACGGGGGAGATGATGAGCTGTGATGCATGGATGAACTCAACGTTCTGATTGATATATAGATAGGAAATGGATGGGACGCTGGCTTAAGACGTAGATGAAGGATGGACGCTGAGTGAGTGACAGACAGAGTGGACTGGAAGCTTCCTAACCCACATTCTGCATTTAGAACCAGACACACAGGTCAGCGTGTCAGATCTCTCAAGAGCTTCCTTTGCTTTGTGTGTGTGTGTGTGTGTGTGTGTGTGTGTGTGTGTGTGTGTGTGTGTGTGTGTGTGTGTGTGTGTGTGTGTGTGTGTGTGTGTGTGTGTGTGTATGAGGAAGCGAGAGAGAGAGCGCTTCGTGTTCGTCAATCTGTCTGTTGCTGCCCCCTGCTGTTGAGACAGGTCATTACAGTGCATTAGATGGTACGCCCTCCTCTGACCACACCTCTTCCCCCGCAGTTCAGCTTCTCATTCGTGGAGACACACAGCGTGTCAGCAGTGAGGCTCCGCCCCCGAGTCTTGGTGAGGGATAAAGAAGAGGAGGTCTCTAAAACTGCCCCCACCATCCAGTCAGAGAGAGCCTTCCCCTGGAATATAGACGGAGAGCTGGTGGAGATCTCCAGTGAAGTAGAGATTAGGTGGGGTGTCATTATTATTATTACCCATAAGTTACAGCATTATAACATGTATCATAGTATGTACAGCTGTGTGTGGAAAGCTTTCCTCTAAACCACACAGAGGCATTCTAGAGGTGACCTCTGACCCTCACATGAAGTCATATGATGCTGTCCTGGCTCAAGCCTGTTACCATGACACCAGGCCGTGATGCCATGGTAACAGTACTGATAGCTGAGAATGTCAAATGTCGAACTGAATGTGTACATTTGTGTGTGTGTGTGTGTGTTCAGGGTCCATCCCAGGCTGATTACTCTGTATGGAGAAGAGGTGGACGAGGCAGATGATGTTCCTGTCACGTGTGGTTGCATCTGAGTCTGATTGACCACCTTCACATCAGAAACGCCAGTCTCCAACATCCATAAGCCTCCAACGTCCATAAGAACAAGAAACAACTTCTTTATTACTAAACATGAACCACGGTGAACAGTTTTCATACAGAACTTTATTACCAAACATGAACTATGGTGAACAGCTGTCATGAATAACTTTATTACCAAACATGAACTATGGTGAACAGCTGTCATGAATAACTTTATTACTAAACATGAACCACGGTGAACAGCTGTCATGAATAACTTTATTACTAAACATGAACCACGGTGAACAGCTGTCATGAATAACTTTATTACTAAACATGAACCATGGTGAACAGTTTTCCTACAGAACTTTATTACCAAACATGAACTATGGTGAACAGCTGTCATGAATAACTTTATTACTAAACATGAACCACGGTGAACAGCTGTTATGAATAACTTTATTACTAAACATGAACCACGGTGAACAGTTTTCATACAGAACTTTATTACCAAACATTCACCATGGTGAACAGTTTTCATACAGAACTTTATTACCAAACATTCACCATGGTGAACAGCTTACATGCAGAACTTTATTACCAAACATGAACTATGGTGAACAGCTGTCATGAATAACTTTATTACTAAACATGAACCGCGGTGAACAGTTTTCATACAGAACTTTATTACCAAACATTTACCATGATGAACAGCTTACATGCAGAAATTTATTACCAAACATGAACTATGGTGAACAGCTGTCATGAATAACTTTATTACTAAACATGAACCACGGTGAACAGTTTTCATACAGAACTTTATTACCAAACATGAACCATGGTGAACAGCTTACATACAGAACTTTATTACCAAACATGAACCACGGTGAACAGCTGTCATGACTAACTTTATTACCAAATATGGACCACGGTGAACAGTTTTCATACAGAACTTTATTACTAAACATGAACCATGGTGAACAGTTTTCATACAGAACTTTATTACTAAACATGAACCATGGTGAACAGTTTTCATACAGAACTTTATTACTAAACATGAACCATGGTGAACAGCTGTCATGAATAACTTTATTACCAAACATGAACCACGGTGAACAGTTTTCATACAGAACTTTATTACTAAACATGAACCATGGTGAACAGTTTTCATACAGAATTTTATTACTAAACATGAACCATGGTGAACAGCTGTTATGAATAACTTTATTACTAAACATGAACCACGGTGAACAGTTTTCATACAGAACTTTATTACCAAACATTCACCATGGTGAACAGTTTTCATACAGAACTTTATTACCAAACATTCACCATGGTGAACAGCTTACATGCAGAACTTTATTACCAAACATGAACTATGGTGAACAGCTGTCATGAATAACTTTATTACTAAACATGAACCGCGGTGAACAGTTTTCATACAGAACTTTATTACCAAACATTTACCATGATGAACAGCTTACATGCAGAAATTTATTACCAAACATGAACTATGGTGAACAGCTGTCATGAATAACTTTATTACTAAACATGAACCACGGTGAACAGTTTTCATACAGAACTTTATTACCAAACATGAACCATGGTGAACAGCTGTCATGAATAACTTTATTACCAAACATGGACCACGGTGAACAGTTTTCATACAGAACTTTATTACTAAACATGAACCATGGTGAACAGTTTTCATACAGAATTTTATTACCAAACATGAACCATGGTGAACAGCTGTCATGAATAACTTTATTACCAAACATGGACCACGGTGAACAGTTTTCATACAGAACTTTATTACTAAACATGAACCATGGTGAACAGTTTTCATACAGAACTTTATTACCAAACATGAACCACGGTGAACAGCTGTCATGAATAACTTTATTACCAAACATGGACCACGGTGAACAGCTGTCATGAATAACTTTATTACTAAACATGAACCACGGTGAACAGTTTTCATACAGAACTTTATTACCAAACATGAACCATGGTGAACAGCTTACATACAGAACTTTATTACCAAACATGAACCACGGTGAACAGCTGTCATGAATAACTTTATTACCAAACATGGACCACGGTGAACAGTTTTCATACAGAACTTTATTACTAAACATGAACCATGGTGAACAGTTTTCATACAGAATTTTATTACCAAACATGGACCACGGTGAACAGTTTTCATACAGAACTTTATTACTAAACATGAACCATGGTGAACAGTTTTCATACAGAACTTTATTACTAAACATGAACCATGGTGAACAGTTTTCATACAGAACTTTATTACTAAACATGAACCATGGTGAACAGCTGTCATGAATAACTTTATTACTAAACATGAACCACGGTGAACAGTTTTCATACAGAACTTTATTACCAAACATGAACCATGGTGAACAGCTTTCATGAAGAACTTTATTACCAAACATGGACCACGGTGAACAGTTTTCATACAGAATTTTATTACTAAACATGAACCATGGTGAACAGTTTTCATACAGAATTTTATTACTAAACATGAACCATGGTGAACAGTTTTCATACAGAACTTTATTACTAAACACGAACCACGGTGAACAGTTTTCATACAGAACTTTATTACTAAACACGAACCATGGTGAACAGTTTTCATACAGAACTTTATTACTAAACACGAACCATGGTGAACAGTTTTCATACAGCGCTTTATTACCAAACATTCACCATGGTGAACAGTTTTCATGAAGAACTGTATTACCAAAAGAAAAGAACAAATTGCTGAGTGAGAGTCAGTTGGCTTTCAGACAAATCGATCTACATCTTTAGCATTAATGAACATAATGGAAGAAATTACAACAGCAATATAATGTAAGAAATACACAATAGGTGCATTCATTGATTTAACAAAAGCTTCGACACAATAGATCATAACATATTAACTGCTAAATTACATACATATGGTTTGAGAGAAGTAGTTTCAAATTGGTTAAGCAGTTATTTAGATAACAGAAAACAATTTGTACAGTTTGCTGGCAATACATCTGAGTGCATGAAGATTAAATGTGGAGTCCCACAAGGCTCGGTGTTGGGGCCAAAACTTTTCATTTTATGTATCAATGACATGCTAAGTGTCAAAGATACTGCAGTTTGTTTTGTTTGCAGATGACACTAATTCTTCTTTAGTTCAGGAGATGATTTAAAAAGTTTAGCAGATAGCAATGTAATGAAATGGTCAAACTGAAGACATGGTTTGATGAAAATAAGTTATTAAATTTGAACAGAACCAAGTTTATGGTTTTTGCTAAACAGAGAAAGTATGAAAATGTTTCATGGTCTATAGATGGAGTTGATATTGAAAGAGTATCTTAATTTAGATGTTTGGGTGTAATAATGGATGACAAGCTGACATGGAAATCTCATATAGCATATGGAAAAAACAAATCTCATATAGCATATGTATAAACAAAGGTGTCAAAGAATATTTCTGTTCTGAACAAAGCAAGGTACGTGTTAGATTACAAGGTAATGCAAATTCTGTATTGTTCACTTATTTCCCCATATTTTATTTACTGTGTGGACGTGTGGGGCAACATATTTTAGTTACTGTGCGGACGTGTGGGGCAACATATTTTAGTTACTGTGTGGACGTGTGGGGCAACAGGTATATGAGCAACACAAAGCCATTGTTTATATGACAGAAAAGAGCAGTAAGAATTATTCATAAAGGGGATCCAAGAGAACACACCAACGGACTGTTTATTAAGTCATGATTAATGAAACTTAAAGATGTAGTTGTGTTACAGAAATTGTTAGTTATGTACAGGGCAAAAAGAAGAGTATTTCCAGAAGATTTACAAAAAAATCTTTGTGTTTAGTTCACAGACCGAGTACCACAGAAAGAAATGTAGTGTTAAAACATCAGTGTGCACGTGCTACTTTAAAGCAGATGTGTATTTCAGTAAGTGGTGTCACACTGTGGAATTGTTTAGAGAAGGGTGTAAAAGGGTTGTATAAATATCTTTCAGCTCAAGAAAACGTATAAGGAAAGAATAAGTAGACAGTATGGAGTTGTCAGGTAATGGGTTTTCAGTTGGTGGTGAATTATTGTGTATGGTTTTTTAATGAATTATTGTGTATGGCTTTTTGATGAATTATTGTGTATGGCTTTTTGATGAATTATTGTGTATGGCTTTTTGAGTCTTTTCACGTCTCATGCTGCTGTAAGTAGAAGTTGTTGAGTGACAGACTGACAGACCATGTATTTTCTTGTGTATTTAGGTTTGAGTAAGGGGCAGGCATAATCCGATTTTCTTCTGCCTGCTCTTTTCCATCATTGAATATGTAAACTGAGTTGTGTTTGACAATGAATTGCTTGTTTCTCTCTGGAGCTGTGCGTTACCATGAGCGCAATAAATAATGAAACGAAACACGAACCATGGTGAACAGTTTTCATACAGAACTTTATTACCAAACACGAACTATGGTGAACAGCTTTCATGAAGAACTTTATTACTAAACACGAACCATGGTGAACAGTTTTCCTACATAACTTTATTACTAAACATGAACCATGGTGAACAGTTTTCATGAAGAACTTTATTACTAAACACGAACCACGGTGAACAGTTTTCCTACATAACTTTATTACTAAACACAAACCATGGTGAACAGTTTTTCTACATAACTTTATTACTAAACGCGAACCATGGTGAACAGTTTTCATACAGAACTGTATTACTAAACACGAACCATGGTGAACAGTTTTCCTACATAACTTTATTACTAAACACGAACCATGGTGAACAGTTTTCCTACATAACTTTATTACTAAACATGAACCATGGTGAACAGTTTTCATACGGAACTTTATTACTAAAGACGAACCATGGTGAACAGTTTTCCTACATAACTTTATTACTGAACACGAACCATGGTGAACAGTTTTCCTACATAACTTTATTACTAAACACGAACCATGGTGAACAGTTTTCCTACATAACTTTATTACTAAACATGAACCATGGTGAACAGTTTTCATACGGAACTTTATTACTAAAGACGAACCATGGTGAACAGTTTTCCTACATAACTTTATTACTAAACATGAACCATGGTGAACAGTTCTCATGAAGAACTTTATTACTAAACACGAACCACGGTGAACAGTTTTCCTACATAACTTTATTACTAAACACAAATCATGGTGAACAGTTTTCATACAGAACTGTATTACTAAACACGAACCATGGTGAACAGTTTTCATGAAGAACTTTATTACTAAAAACGAACCATGGTGAACAGTTTTCATGAAGAACTTTATTACTAAACACGAACCACGGTGAACAGTTTTGATACGGAATTTTATTACTAAACATGAACCATGGTGAACAGTTTTCATACAGAACTTTACTACTGAACACGAACCATGGTGAACAGTTTTCCTACATAACTTTATTACTAAACACGAACCATGGTGAACAGTTTTCCTACATAACTTTATTACTAAACATGAACCATGGTGAACAGTTTTCATACGGAACTTTATTACTAAAGACGAACCATGGTGAACAGTTTTCCTACATAACTTTATTACTAAACATGAACCATGGTGAACAGTTCTCATGAAGAACTTTATTACTAAACACGAACCACGGTGAACAGTTTTCCTACATAACTTTATTACTAAACACAAATCATGGTGAACAGTTTTCATACAGAACTGTATTACTAAACACGAACCATGGTGAACAGTTTTCATGAAGAACTTTATTACTAAAAACGAACCATGGTGAACAGTTTTCATGAAGAACTTTATTACTAAACACGAACCACGGTGAACAGTTTTGATACGGAATTTTATTACTAAACATGAACCATGGTGAACAGTTTTCATACGGAATTTTATTACTAAAGACGAACCATGGTGAACAGTTTTCATGAAGAACTTTATTACCAAACATGAACCATGGTGAACAGTTTTCATGAAGAACATCACCCTATGCATTAGGACCAATGAGAGTCCTTGTCTGGACAGAGCTTATGTACACGGGGGAAAGTAATGTGTGGTAGATGACCTCTGACCTCACATGTTCAAACAGCAAATATGTGAACCACTCCTGTTACCCCGGTAGCAATGTTTACACAGAACAGATGCAGGCTGTGAGGCACAAACCCATAATGCACTTGTCTGATTCAGTAGGTTTGGGTTAATGATTACGGGTTGGTGTCTGAAAAAGTTTGAGTTAAAGCGAGGCTTGAGGTTATGGAAGGAAACCTTGTTGAAGGTCAGGAATAGATGAGGCTTGGGAAGGTTAAGCTGTGGTTAGTGTAGCCACTGACACCTGGTGGTGGAACAAAGCTAAAGCAGCCGTTGTGATGAATCAAACATCTGAATGCAGTTAAAAGGTTGTTTTTTTATCACATGCTGAGATAACGCTTTGTTATTTTCACACTGCCCACGTTCCTTTGAGCAAGACAGAGACTTCACAGCAGCTCAGATACGCTGTGGACAGGTCAAGAGAAATTCAACATTTTTAAAATTTGATTGAAATGTCTGTCCAAAGTGTTTTCACTCTTCATTTTATTTCATGTGGAAATGCTGTCATTCAACAGAGCTTATATAGGCCTGACATAAGAATTTCATCACATGTTATGAAGTCCCAAAATCCGATGATGTTATGAAGTCCCAACAGCTGATGATGTTATGAAGTCCCAACATCTGATGATGTTATGAAGTCCCAACATCTGATGATGTTATGAAGTCCCAACATCTGATGCTGTTATGAAGTCCCAACATCTGATGATGTTATGAAGTCCCAACATCTGATGCTGTTATGAAGTCCCAACATCTGATGATGTTATGAAGTCCCAACATCTGATGATGTTATGAAGTCCCAACAGCTGATGATGTTATGAAGTCCCAACATGTGATGTTATGAAGTCCCAACATGTGATGTTATGAAGTCCCAACATCTGATATTGTTATGAAGTCCCAACATCTGATGATGGTATGAAGTCCTAACATCTGATGATGTTATGAAGTCCCAACATCTGATGATGTTATGAAGTTCCAACATCTGATGATGTTATGAAGTCCCAACATGTGATGTTATGAAGTCCCAACATCTGATGATGGTATGAAGTCCCAACATCTGATAATGTTATGAAGTCCCAACATGTGATGTTATGAAGTCCCAACATCTGATGATGTTATGAAGTCCCAACATCTGATGATGCTATGAAGTCCTAACATCTGATGATGTTATGAAGTCCCAACATCTGATGATGCTATGAAGTCCCAACATCTGATGATGCTATGAAGTCCCAACATCTGATGATGTTATGAAGTCCTAACATCTGACTACTATGTATTAGTCAGATGTTGGGAGTTCATAACATCATCACATGGTATGAACTCCCAACATCTAATACGTATGTAAGTATGATTTATCTTTTCCCTTTAGCTGCTGCATTTTCTAAAGAGATGATTTAGTACTGTAATGCTTTCTTAAGACAATGTTTAGAATAGGATAGAGCCTACCATAAAATTAACTATGCTACATTTTATTCATAACTTTTTCTCCTCTCTCGTATTAAAACCTTCTTTCTGTGGCCTGTTGTGGAATTGCCCAGCACTTCCTGCTCCACCTGCTCATACCACAAATCAGCTGACCAAATGGAATGTAAATTATGAACAAAGTTTATTGTTTTAGACAGCAAAGACATCAGGATGGCATTGAGACAAGTGTTGAAACAATAGTTTCCCAGTGCACAAATACATCAATTACATCAGAATGTATAAAAAACGTCACTTTTTATAAACACAAAACAGGGAATTGTAATAAAATCCTTTTTAAACATGGTGTGAGTGGCTGATATTGGAACCCCATGGAAAACACAGACACATTAAGACACACTGACAGACTGAATGACTGACACACTGAAAGGCAGATTGACTGAATGACTGACTGACTGAATGGCAGACTGACTGAATGACTGACTGACTGAAAGGCAGATGGACTGAATGACTGACTGACTGAATGGCAGATGGACTGAATGACTGACTGACTGAATGGCAGATTGACTGACTGACTGAATGGCAGATGGACTGAATGACTGACTGACTGAATGGCAGATGGACTGAATGACTGACTGACTGACTGACTGACTGACTGACTGACTGACTGACTGACTGACTGAAAGGCAGATTGACTGAATGACTGAATGACTGACTGACTGAATGACAGACAGACTGAATGGCAGTCACACTGACACTGAATGACTGACACACTAAATGGTAGGCAGACTGAATGACTGACACACTGAATGACAGACAGACATGTAGGTAGACTTTTAGACAGGCTGGAAAACAGACTGACTATTAAAGCATCAGTCAACAAAAGCTACCACAGACTCTTGGACCTCTGGGTATCAAAGGAGCGCTAATGGATGGATGGATGGATGGATGGATGGATGGATGGATGGATGGATGGATGATGGATGATGGATGATGGATAAAACAACAGGTTTTACAATAGATGGTCATCATCTTCCTCTTTAGAGATGTTAACTCATCACCTTCCTCTTTAGAGATGTTAACTCATCATCTTCCTCTTTAGAGATGTTAACTCATCATCTTCCTCTTTAGAGATGTTAACTAATCTCCCTCTTTAGAGATGTTAACTAATCATCTTCCTCTTTAGAGATGTTAACTCATCATCTTCCTCTTTAGAGATGTTAATTAATCATCTTCCTCTTTAGAGATGTTAACTAATCTCCCTCTTTAGAGATGTTAACTCATCATCTTCCTCTTTATAGATGTCAACTCATCATCTTCCTCTTTAGAGATGTTAACTAATCATCTTCCTCTTTAGAGATGTTAACTAATCATCTTCCTCTGCAGAGATGTTAACTAATCATCTTCCTCTTTAGAGATGTTAACTAATCATCTTCCTCTTTAGAGATGTTAACTCATCATCTTCCTCTTTAGAGATGTTAACTAATCATCTTCCTCTGCAGAGATGTTAACTAATCATCTTCCTCTTTAGAGATGTTAACTAATCATCTTCCTCTTTAGAGATGTTAACTCATCATCTTCCTCTTTATAGATGTCAACTCATCATCTTCCTCTTTAGAGATGTTAACTAATCATCTTCCTCTTTATAGATGTCAACTAATCATCTTCCTTTTTAGCGATGTTAACTCATCACCTTCCTCTTTAGAGATGTTAACTAATCATCTTCCTCTTTAGAGATGTTAACTAATCATCTTCCTCTTTAGAGATGTTAACTCATCATCTTCCTCTTTATAGATGTCAACTCATCATCTTCCTCTTTAGAGATGTTAACTAATCATCTTCCTCTTTATAGATGTCAACTCATCATCTTCCTCTTTAGCGATGTCAACTCATCATCTTCCTCTTTAGAGATGTTAACTCATCATCTTCCTCTTTATAGATGTCAACTCATCATCTTCCTCTTTAGCGATGTTAACTAATCATCTTCCTCTTTAGAGATGTTAACTAATCATCTTCCTCTTTAGCGATGTTAACTAATCATCTTCCTCTTTAGAGATGTCAACTCATCATCTTCCTCTTTATAGATGTTAACTCATCATCTTCCTCTTTAGAGATGTTAACTAATCACCTTCCTCTTTAGCGATGTTAACTAATCATCTTCCTCTTTAGAGATGTTAACTAATCATCTTCCTCTTTAGAGATGTTAACTAATCATCTTCCTCTTTAGAGATGTTAACTAATCATCTTCCTCTTTATAGATGTCAACTCATCATCTTCCTCTTTAGAGATGTTAACTCATCACCTTCCTCTTTAGAGATGTTAACTCATCATCTTCCTCTTTAGAGATGTTAACTAATCTCCCTCTTTAGAGATGTTAACTAATCATCTTCCTCTTTAGAGATGTTAACTCATCATCTTCCTCTTTAGAGATGTTAACTAATCATCTTCCTCTTTAGAGATGTTAACTCATCATCTTCCTCTTTAGAGATGTTAACTAATCTCCCTCTTTAGAGATGTTAACTAATCATCTTCCTCTTTAGAGATGTTAACTCATCATCTTCCTCTTTAGAGATGTTAACTAATCATCTTCCTCTTTAGAGATGTTAACTAATCATCTTCCTCTTTAGAGATGTTAACTCATCATCTTCCTCTTTAGAGATGTTAACTAATCATCTTCCTCTTTAGAGATGTTAACTAATCATCTTCCTTTTTAGCGATGTTAACTAATCATCTTCCTCTTTAGAGATGTTAACTCATCATCTTCCTCTGCAGAGATGTTAACTAATCATCTTCCTCTTTAGAGATGTTAACTAATCATCTTCCTTTTTAGAGATGTTAACTAATCATCTTCCTCTTTAGAGATGTTAACTCATCATCTTCCTCTTTAGAGATGTTAACCCTTTAATCTTCCTCTTTAGAGATGTTAACTAATCTCCCTCTTTAGAGATGTTAACTAATCATCTTCCTCTTTAGAGATGTTAACTCATCATCTTCCTCTTTAGAGATGTTAACTAATCATCTTCCTCTTTAGAGATGTTAACTCATCATCTTCCTCTTTAGAGATGTTAACTAATCATCTTCCTCTTTAGAGATGTTAACTAATCATCTTCCTCTTTAGAGATGTTAACTAATCATCTTCCTCTTTATAGATGTTAACTAATCGTCTTCCTCTTTAGAGATGTTAACTCATCATCTTCCTCTTTAGAGATGTTAACTAATCATCTTCCTCTTTAGAGATGTTAACTAATCACCTTCCTCTTTAGGGATGTAAACTCATCATCTTCCTCTTTAGGGATGCTAAATAGTTCATCTTCCTCTTTAGGGATGCTAAATAGTTCATCTTCCTCTTTAGAGATGCTAAATAGTTCATCTTCCTCTTTAGGGATTCTAAATAGTTCATCTTCCTCTTTAGGGATGCTAAATAGTTCATCTTGCTCTTTAGGGATGCTAAATAGTTCATCTTGCCCTTTAGACACGGTGAAAGTAAGCTGAGGGGAAACATTAAGAGTGATCATGTGTTCGTTGCTGGGGAGAGGGACGTCTGGAGTCCTACTCAGCTTGCTGCCACCGCGATCCGACCGCGGAGAAGCGGCTGAAGAGGAGATGAGGTTTAGTCATTGTGTGTTTGTTTCGTTATGCCTGTGTTACTGTGTCGGCACATTTATCTTAAAACAGGTAGTGTTGTGTGATACTGGAGTCCGCCTGAACTCGCAGGAGGACTAAGGAATTTCTGAAAAGGGGGGATGGGAATGTATCGCCTCTGTCCAAGTTCTTCCAAGACCTGGTCATCTGACCCCCTTAGCTGGAGATGACCAGATGTTGAGCCTGTGGCGTATGAGGCGCTGGGAACGTATCTTCAGCGTCTGGCTGAAGTTGCCTCATGCCTGTCTTGGCTTGAGAGGAGCGGATGCAGAGAGGGAGCTCCTTTGCCATGTTGGGGATGCAGCAGGCCAACCCACGAGTTGTTCTGCTTGTGTTCTCCGTGTTGCATACAATACACATGATCTTTAGCATCCACCATCAGTGTTATGAGTGCTTAGTCAAGAGTGTTCACAGGTACATTCCCACGACGACACGTTAAAGTGGCAGTAGACAACTCCCCCCCCCGCCCCCGCCCCCCCTCCCCACACATGCACGCATGCGCTCCAAGTGGAACTGTTTGTGCTGCTGTCGCAAAGACAGCTGGATCACTTTCCGGTTCATAGCGGCCTGGCTACTGGCCAAAGACAGAAGGAACCGGTAAGGATCCCAGCTTGAAGCAGAAGCCTGACCTCGGCGCTGTGATGACGTCAGAGCAACACACCCGGTAGCATTACTGCGTTGGCACGTTGTGTTCCCTACTGGTCCAGTAGGAAGAATGGCGACTGAAAGTCAGTTTGGATAAACTCTGAAGTCCGCGGTGTTGTTGAGCTCTGTTTCCCCGTCGAGCTCTGTTTCTCCCCGGCCAGAATTCAATGCAACACCGGGACGCTTGAGTAACCTTAACAGGAGCTCTCCCTAACCTATCTCACCCGGTATTACCCGGTAGCTCACCCGTTTCCATGTGGACACGTTTGTCTGGCGAGGGGGAAACAGATCTCGACAGGGGAACAGAGGTCGACACAACACCCGCGCTCTATCCATCGACTGAACGCTTGCCTGGTCCACTCTTGTTTTACCTCCTTTCTATCACTCTCCCTCTTCCACTTATCTGCCTCCTCCATCAACGGGGTTCTGTTTCCCTTGCTGGGTTCCACTGCTGAGTTCCGACGTCGCTTCGGTTGTTCCAGCGTCTCTACCGGGGACATCGACCGGGGGAAACAAAACCTTACACTCGTCCTCTTTTGTGGGTGCAGTGGTGGATGCGCTTCTTCTGTGCTGTAAACTGAGCCTTCATTTCCCCATCAGACTGTACCCGGTGGCAGACAGAGCTGCAGGGTGCATGGTGTAGGGGACACTCTAAACCATCAGACTGTACCCGGTGGCAGACAGAGCTGCAGGGTGCATGGTATAGGGGACACTCTAACCCATCAGACTGTACCCGGTGGCATGTTAACTAGTTCATGTCCCTCTTTAGACACGCTAACTAGTGCATGTCCCTCTTTACAGATGCTAACTAGTTCACTAGACATCCGTATGGGTTACCATCCAAACAAGTCACAGAAAGTTGGATCAGTTCATGTGGACACGACCTTTACTGACAGAAACGTGTCCTCATCATCTAAGTGACCCCTTCCGTTTCACCTGACTGCAGGGGTCCCAGCGTGGCACAACCACCCACCAGCTTCATATGCTAATATGGGTGTGATCATTAACTAGAGTTAGGGCCCTGACACACCAGGCCGACGGTCAGCCGTTGGCCAATATCGGTAAGCATCTGTGACCCTACTTTTTGCGGTGCGTCTCACACCGTTGTCACTAGTCGGACCCCTGTCAGTAGCTTTTCAGCCGATTCGGCGTGTTGAATGGGCGGAGCCCATCGGTGAGAGAAACCCCTTTGATTGGCTGTTCAGCTTAGCGAATCAGTGCAGAATTTACAAGCTATTTGGCTATCGGCTGTAGTCTTTGTGGTGCGTTCAAGTGCTACTTTTTGGCCCAGACGACAGGCGACGTGAGGTGATGCATCAGTCAGCCTTCGTCGCCACTAGTGGGTTTGGTGTGTCTGGGCTTTTACAAAGGCCATGTGTACTGTTCACAGAGGCTTGGGGAAAAGTTGCAATCACAGCATTGTAAGATGGTGACAGATGTACTCTTAGACCCCCCCCCCCCCCCCACGGTTCAGGGATGGTCATTCCCTCCTCACATAGATGGCCTCTTTCACTCCCCGTTCAAACCAGCGGTCCTCCTATCAAGGATGGTCACATCCTCATCCTTGAAAGAGTGGCCACTGGCCTGTAGATGGTGTAGACCGTGGAGTCCTGGCCTGTAGATGGTGTAGACCGTGGAGTCCTGGTCTGTAGATGGTGTAGACTGTGGAGTCCTGGCCTGTAGATGGTGTAGACTGTGGAGTCCTGGTCTGTAGATGGTGTAGACTGTGGAGTCCTGGCCTGTAGATGGTGTAGATCGTGGAGTCCTGGTCTGTAGATGGTGTAGACTGTGGAGTCCTGGCCTGTAGATGGTGCAGACTGTGGAGTCCTGGCCTGTAGATGGTGTAGACTGTGGAGTCCTGGCCTATAGATGGTGTAGACTGTGGAGTCCTGGTCTGTAGATGGTGTAGACTGTGGAGTCCTGGTCTGTAGATGGTGTAGACTGTGGAGTCCTGGCCTGTAGATGGTGTAGACTGTGGAGTCCTGGTCTGTAGATGGTGTAGACTGTGGAGTCCTGGTCTGATGTGTTGGCTCTCCTGTGTTGTGTCATCCTCTTGGCCAGTGTCTGTTTAGTTTCCCCAGTGTACAAGTCACGACAGTCCTCCTGGCACTTAACAGCTACACTACATTGCTCTGTTTGTGCCGGGGGACCTGATCCTTGGGGTGGACCAACTTCTGCTCCGTTGGCATGTGGACACTGCTTGGCATCCTGTGCATCATGTTCTTCACACATCATGTCCATTATAATTCTGTTATCCTCTTTCAATGTTGTATTATGTACATTGTGTGAACACAACATCCATTGCACGCTGTGCGTCTTGGGAGAGAGATCCTCCTCTGGTGCTCTCCCTGAGGTTTCTTCCTAGTTTTCCTCCCTGTTAAAGGGTTTTTTAGGGAGTTGTTCCTTATCCGATGAGAGGGTCTAAGGACAGGATGTTGTGTTGCTGTTAAGCCCACTGAGGTACATTTGTAATTTGTGATATTGGGCTATACAAATAAATTGATTTGATTTGATTCTGGTGCAGTGTGTTTTGGAGTTTTAACGGAGATGCAGTGTTTGGAAAATACGTGTCTCAGCTTTTCCGACACTCCCACCACATAGGGAATCACCGCTGGGTTACTGTTAGACAGCTGTTGTCCTTCCCCTCTCTTCAATAGGCTGGTGCACTGTGTGGGGTCTTCCTGGCTTTGACAAACACCCAGCTAGGATGACCACACTTAACCAGGGCCTGTTTAATGTGGGATTTCTCCTCTTCCCCGGCCACTGTGTCGGTGGGGACGTTGTCAGCTCGGTGGTCCAGCGTCCTGATGACTCCTAGTTTGTGTTCCAGTGGATGATGAGAGTCAGACCATAAGTACTGATCAGTATGTGTTGGTTTACGATAAACACCAACAATCAAATGTGCCCCATCACCAGTTGCAGTTTCACAGCATAAGAAGGCTAACCTGTCATGGGCCACATCCTCCCGGGTGAACTTGATGTTTCATCCTCTCCATGATGACGTCCCTCACCTTGTCCACAACATCCATAGTGTTGTGAATGTGATGTTCATTACTGCCTACCAACGGGTTCAGAACAGATGCCAGAAACTTAGAGAGGTTATAGGTCACCGAGTTAACCATACTAACAATAGGTCGTAATGGCACATCCTGTTTATGTATTTTTTTTGCATTTATTTCAGATTTTTCCCAATTTAGTGGCCAATCGCTCCCTGTTCTAGTTCAAACCCCCACCCCCGTACTGCACGTGTTCGCCAACTGCGTCTCTCCGGCCGGCAGTCTGGAAGGAGGCGCCTCGCCACTTCCATGACAAGGCGACTCCAGTCCGGGGGTACCTGCAGTCAGGGGAGACTGATGATGATGATGAAACATTTCTCTCAATAAACGTTGTGTCCAGATGAACTGATTCACCTTTCTGTGATTTCCTCATCTGGATTATTGAGCATGCATCAAGATATCTGAACAAACCAGATGAATGAGAGAGAATTCTTTAAGCTGGAATTGTGATATTCATCCATCCATTATCCAAACCACTTATCCTGCTCTCAGGGTCGCAGGGATGCTGGAGCGTATCCCAGCAGTCATTGGGCAGCAGGCGGGACGACACCCTGTACAGGCCGCCAGACCATCACACAGTGCCCCCCCCCACACACACACACCTATAATTGTGATATGATTGCCTTAAATGAAAACAAAGAATAGGAGATTTTTACACTATTTGTTCCTGCTCAGAGCTTTTTGTATCCTGCTCTGTACACTGCTGCTCTCTGTTGGGTACACTGCTGCTCTCTGTTGAGGTCGTTACACAACTCTGTATACTGCTGTCTGCTGGCGTAGGTACACAAGAGGTGATATGCAGAGACTTACAGTGGCAGATAGTTGTGCAATGCAGTTAATGCTTCATGCACCAAGGTATCACAGTGCTAACCAGATGTTAGTACACAACCAGATGTTAGACACCTGCTTGTCCAGCACGGTTAAGAAACATGATGTATCGAAGTTGTGTGTCGTCTACATAAGTGCTGACCAGATGTTAGTACACCTACTTGTTCAGCACTGTTAAGAAACATGGTGTATGACGTTGTGTCGTCTACATAAGTGCTAACCAGATGTTAGTACACCTACTTGTCCAGCACTGTTGCGGTGGCAGCAAGCTAAGTAGGGCACTTCAGACATCCCTCTCCCCAGCAATGCCCTTAAGCTCCTCCTGGGGGATCCCAAGGCGTTCCAAAGCATGATTGGACATGTATTCCCTCCAGCGAGTTCTGGGTCTACCCCGGGGTCTCCTCCCAGTTGGCCGTGCCCGGTAAACCTCCAAAGGAAGGTGCCCAGGAGGCATCCTAATCAGATGCCCGAACCATTTCAACTGGCTCCTTTCGATGCGAAGGAGCAGCGGCTCTACTCCAAGCTCCCTCCGGATGTCCGGGCTCCTCACCCTATCTCTAAGGCTGAGCCCAGACACCCTACGGAGGACACTAATTTCAGCCGCTTGTACCCGCGATCTCACCCTTTCGGTCACTACCCAAAGCTCATGAGCATAGGGGAGGATTGGAACGAAGATTGACTGGTAAATTGAGAGCTTTGCCTCCCGGCTCAGCTCCTTCTTCGCCACAACGGTCCGGTATAAGCCATTTCACACTCAGCTGCAAACAGCCACCAGTGCGTGCCGGAGGTGGCGTTTTGATGAAGCCAACAAAACCACATCATCTGCAAAGAGCAGAGATGCCGTTCTGAGGTTCCCAAAACGGACACACTCCTCACCATGGCTGCACCTTGAGATCCTGTCCATGAATATCACAAACAGAATCGGAGACAAGGGACAACCTTGGCGGAGTCCGACACCCACTGAAAACCTGTTTGACTTTGTGCCAAGAATGCGGACACAGCTCTAACTTTGGGTATACAAGGACCAGATGGCTTGTAGCAACTGCCCCAGTACCCCATACTCCCGCAGTACCCCCCCCCCCCACAGAGTGCCCCGGGGTACACGGTCGTAAGCCTTCTCCAAGTCCACAAAACACATGTAGACTGGCTGGTCAAACCCCCATGCCCCCCTCAGCACTTCCGCAAGGGTAAAGAGTGGGTCTGTTGTTCCACGGCCAGGACGGAATCCACATTGTTCCTCCTGGATCTGAGGTTCGACAATTAGTAGGAGCCTCCTTTTGAGCACCCTAGAGTAGACTTTCCCAGGCAGGCTGAACAATGTGATTCCCCGATAATTGGAGCACACCCTCGGTCCCCCTTTTTGAATATGGGAACCACCACCCCAGTCTGCCACTCCACAGGTACTGTCCCCAACCTCCACGCGACACTAAAGAGGCGTGTCAACCAAGGCAGCCCAACAATGTCCAGAGCCTTCAGCTTCTCAGGGTGAATCTCATCGACATCCGGTGCCTTGCCACTGAGGAGCTTTTTAACTACCTCAGAGACCTCTGCCAGGGACATGGGTGGGGCTTCCCCTGAGTCTTCAGACTCTACCTCCTCCACTGAGGACATGTTAGTCGGGTTCAGGAGCTTCTCAAAGTGTTCTTTCCACCGCTTGACAACATCCCTAGTCCAAGTCAACAGTCCCCCTCCTCGGATGAACACAGCCTGAGTCAAGCCCTGCTTCCCCTTCCTGAGTCACCAGATGGTTTGCCAGAACTTCTTTGAAGCCAACCAAAAGTCCTCCTCCACAGCCTCGCCGAACTCCTCCCACACCGGAGTTTTATCTTTCGCGACCGCCGAAGCAGCAGCCCTTCTGGCCTCCCAGGTACCTGTCTGCTGCTTCAGGAGACCCCTGGGCCAACCAAGTCCAAAAGGCTTCCTTTTTCAGCCTGACGCCCTCCCTCACCACTGATATCCACCAGCGGGTTTCTTGGGTTGCCGCCTCGATAGGCACCGATGACCTTTTGACCACAGCTCCTGCCTGCCACATCTACAATAGAAGCTTTGAACATGGCCCACTCAGACTCCATGTCCCCAGCCTCCCTCAGGATATACTCTTACTTCTTCCGGAGGTGGGAGTTGAAGACCTCGTGGACAGCGGCCTCTGCCAGACGTTCCCAGTTCACCCTCACTACACGTTTGGGATTGCCAGGTCTGTCTGGCAGCCTTTCCCAGCATCTGATCCAACTCACCACCAGGTGGTGATCAGTTGACAGCTCTGCTCCTCTCTTCACCCGAGTGTCCAAAACATACGGCCGCAGATCTGATGATATGACCACAAAGTCTATCATTGATCTTCGGCCTAAGGTGTTCTGGTACCAAGTACACTTATGAATTACCTTATGTTCGAACATGGTGTTTGTTATTGCCAATCCATGAGAAGTCCAATCACAAGGCACCGCTCGGGTTCAGATTGGGGAGGCCGTTCCTCCCAATCACGCCCCTCCAGGTTTCTCCATCGTTGCCCACATGAGCATCGATGTCCCCCAGCAGAACTATAGAGTCCTGAGGCGGAGCCCTATACATGACACCACACAGAGACTCTAAGAAGGCCGGATACTCCGAACTGCTATTCGGTGCATAAGCACACACAACAGTCAGAGCCTTCCCCCAAGCGACTTGCAATCGTATAGAGGCAAACCTCTCATTCCCTGGACAAGTAGGTGTACTAACATGCTGGACAAGTAGGTGCTTGACAAGTAGGTGTACTAACATGATGTTCTGTGTACATGTAATATTAGGATGTAATAGTATGATGTTCTGTGTACATGTCCTTGTCTTGTTTCTCTTCTGGTATTTCTGACATGGACCTCTACTAAGACGAGTCTGGAATAAACGCTGAATTGAAGTGAGTTGGTCAAAGTAACGTGACCGCAGATTTTGTTTCCACATTTCACAAAAAAGCAGTGTGAGGTTCAGATATCACGGGCTTCAGAGAGGGAAAACTTGAGAGACATGTCTTCATGTCTCTGTGTTCTCCATCTGGACATCTTACTGACATATAAGACTATTCATATTCAGAGAGAGAGACAACTTGAGAGACATGTCTTCGTGTCTGTGTTTTCCATCTGGACATCTTACTGACATATAAGACTATTCATATTCAGAGAGAGACAACTTGAGAGACATCTCTTCATGTCTGTTTTTCCATCTGGACATCTTACTGACATATAAGACTATTCATATTCAGAGAGAGAGACAACTTGAGAGACATGTCTTCGTGTCTGTGTTTTCCATCTGGACATCTTACTGACATATAAGATTATTCGTATTTAGAGAGAGAGACAACTTGAGAGACATGTCTTCATGTCTCCGTGTTCTCCATCTGGACATCTTACTGACAAATAAGATTATTCATATTTAGAGAGAGAGACAACTTGAGAGACATGTCTTCGTGTCTGTGTTTTCCATCTGGACATCTTACTGATATATAAGATTATTCATATTTAGAGAGAGACAACTTGAGAGACATGTCTTTGTGTCTGTGTTTTCCATCTGGACATCTTACTGACAAATAAGATTATTCATATAACAGTGCATGGATGTTGGGACAGCAGGCAAAAGCTCCCGACATGACAAAAAAGACACCTTTATGTATTTCATGGCTTCCATCTCCATGGTAACAGCAGGACTATCAGGAAGTCAGACTGAGCCAATCAGTGCCCAGGGTTTCAATCTCTGAGTTCAAAGTTCACCAGTTAGCGACATCCTTTTTTTTTGTGAAAAAAACATTTGGCTGATTTTCTTCTCCATCAGTTAAAAAGTGGGTCTTGAGTGAAGATGATATGAGAGGTGTGATGTCACTTCCTGAGAACTACTGAGGCGCTTTGATTGGTCCAGGAGGTTTGATTGTGTCGGTCTTTCAAATGATCCTTCCTTTTTCCCTTTTGCCCTCCTTCATTCTGGAAAAGAATGCACTCCTCTCATTCAACTCCACATTCCTCCACCCACCCATCCACCCATCCATCCATCCATCCATCCATCCATCCACCCATCCATCCATCCATCCATCTATCCATCCATCCGTTCAACCAGCCAGCCAACAATCATCTGTCATCAATCATTTCTCATTCATCAATGATCCATCCAACATCTTCATACATTCATCACCTATCATCCATCCCAGCATCCATCCAGTGTGTGTCTGCAGACTGCATGATCTCCACGAGGACACTGCAGGACTGTGACATTGATTCATGGCTGGGTCAGGACTCAGTCCAGGGGTCAGAGGTCAGTGACTATGAGGTGCTCGCTCTCTTGTTGTTTTTAGGAACATAGTCCCAGCTATCTCTCCTCTCCTTGCGGACTTCCCTTTTAAAGAAACCAGCCTGAGAGAGAGAGAGAGAGAGAGAGATGGAGAGAGAGACAGAGGGACACAGAGAGACAGACAATGATACGTACGAAGCTAGACAGAAAGATAAGCTTATTTGGGGTACGTACATACTATTATGCGTGTTGTCATGTTTTTCCTGATAGTGTTTCTTGGCGTTTGTCCTCCTGTGGTCCCGGGCTCTGATGTAATGTGATCATACATTGTGATTCAGGGCTACACCAATATATGTGACTTGACTAATTGTGATGTCAATCATTTTTACTGTATGGAGGTGTGAGGACAGCTGATACCAGCGCTGCTATGACAGGGAAACAAAGATCCTCTGGTGCTTTCTCTGTTTAGAGAGTCTTATGATTCTGAAGACTTCCAAAGCTGTTAAAAGGCCATCGGACAATTTCAAATGTACCCTGGCATCACAAACAATATCTGATATACTAGTTTAACTCCACGTTTTGTTAACCAGCAGTGGTAACCAAGTTGGTAACAACCTGGGCATAATGTGTGACATGGTCCAGGACTGATGTGATGGTGCTGCTGCTAACTGGACCATGTTCTATGGTGTGAGCTTGAATTACTGCCACTTCTACAGTCCTCAAGAGGAAAGACAGTGGAACAAGACGGTCACTTAAATGGGAATTTTGATTTGTCAAAATTTTGATAAATAGTTTTGAGGCGTTGAGCATTCTTGTGTGTTGCTGGAACAAACTGGAAGCTGAGCACCACCAGAAGAACCAGACTGGTGACAGTGAAGTTAGCAGGTCTAGATATAGTTTTAGATCTGGTCTGCTCTAATCCATTTAGTTCCCATTCAATTTATTCAATAATATGGCCCTCATCAGTCAGGTTCAGTGCAGCATTCTCTTCTCGCACAATGGTCTTCAAACTGGTCATCGGTGACCAGCAGTACTGCTACTTTTCCATTCTGCCAAGTAGTTCATGTTGTTCCAGGTCTAAACAACCCAGAGTACATCAGAACCTACCTGGCAGAATAGAAAACCATCAGTACTATGGTGGACCAGTTTAAAACCACCATCACCCTCACAGATTAAACTGTACCAACAGCTAACACATGAACCACAACCTGCCTTGAAACCAAACGCTGTGGAGAAAACAGAAGGGATTATGGGTATGGTTGCTGGGTGCAGTGTTTGTCCTGTGTGAGTTACCTTCCACAGGCAGTAGATGAGGGCAGCCAGTATCAGCAGACCCAGGATTAAACTGATGGTCACGATGAAGACCTTTACTCCTGCTGAAAGCCACCTGTTAAAATGGGCCTCAACCACCACCTAGACCACAGCAAGGAGAAGACCAGCTTGTTAACGTTTTTACGTTTTGGGGATGTTTTGTGAAAAGTCACAAGCTTTGAAACAAAAACTGTCATACACTTCCTTCAACATTGGTCTTATTATCCATTTATTTATTCATTACGCACTCTTTTCTGAATAGTCTATTCATACTGGCCAGTTAAGACATAATCCTAACCTGCCAGAAGACTGGAATCAGCAGGAGAAACCTTAGTTTCATCCCCAGGAACAAACCTGGTCTTTGTTTGCATTAGGACCTCACAACTAGTTGTGTTGAGTTTAGTGTTGTATTATAATGTTTTGTCTCAGTAACGCAGTGTTTCCTGTGCTGTTTGATGGAGGGGTAATAGGCTTTAAAGCCAAAAAACCAAAGACAAAGCATAGGATTACAGATTTTTGTGTCAATTAATTTTTCAAATATATCTTATAAATTCGCGTCACGGTGGTGCAGTGGTTAGCGTGGTCGCCTCACAGCAAGAAGGTCCTGGGTTTGAGCCCCGGGGTAGTCCAACCTTGGGGGTCGTCCTGGGTCGTCCTGTGTGGAGTTTGCATGTTCTCCCCATGTCTGTGTGCATTTCCTCTGGGGACTCCGGTTTCCTTCCCCAGTCCAAAGACATGTAGGTCAGGTGACTCAAAGACATGTAGGTCAGGTCAATCGGCCGTGTGTGTGTGTGTGTGTGTGGGCCCTGTGATGGCCTGGCTGCCTGTCCAGGGTGTCTCCCTGCCTGCCGCCCAATGACTGCTGGGATAGGCTCCAGCATCCCCGCCACCCTGAGAGCAGGATAAGTGGTTCAGATAATGGATGGATGGATGGATGGATGGATGGATGGATGGATGGATGGATGGAAATCCCACTTCTGACACCAATGTAGCAAACTCATATACAGTGCCTCATATACAGTATTCAACCCTCTTGACAGTCATCACTAATTTCTGGATTATAAAAGATACTCACACATCTGTTCCGGAACAATGTTATTTTTGTGAACCCGTAAGCTCTAACAGCATGTTCCCAAAGCCAGAACAAGTTGTGTTTCACTGACTTTTTAAAAAAATAAATTAAAAACTAAAATATAGTGCTTGCATAAGTATTCAGCCCCAAATATCAATACTTTGTAGAGTACCCTTTTGCTGCAGTAACAGCCATGAGTCTCTCGGGGTAAGTATGTACAAGCTTTGCACATTCTTCTGGAGGAATGTTTGCCCATTCTTTTTGGCAGAATTTGTACAGGTCTTGCAGGTTGGTGGGATGGCGCCTCTGGACTGCGATTTTCAGTCTGTGCCACATAATTTCAATGGGGTTGAGGTCCGGACATTCACCTTTTTGTTGCTGAGCCATGCCATTGTTGCTTTAGCCTTGTGCTTAGTAAGATCATTGTCCTGCTGGAAGGTGAACCTTCTCCCAAGCTTCAGTTTTATGTCAGACTGCAACAGGTTTTCTTCCAATGTTTCCCTGTATTTAGCTCTACCATTCTTTCCTCAATTTGAACAAGGGTTACAGTGCCTGCAGACGAAAAGCAACCCCGTAGTATCATGCTGCTGCCGCCATGCTTCACTGTAGGGAGGGTGTTTTTTAGGGCATGAGCAGTGTTAGGTTTGCACCACACATAACACTTTGAGTTTTGGCCAAAAAGCTCAACTTTTATCTCATCTGACCACAAAACCTTTGCCATATCCTAACTGGGTCTGTCTCATGCTTGGTAGCAAACTCCAAGTGTGCTTTTATGCGCATAGATTTGAGCAACGGCTTCTTTCTTGCCACCCTCCCATACAGGCCATATTTATGGAGAGCCGTGATATGGTTGACTCTTGCACATTTACTCCAGTTTCAGCCACTGACCTCTGGAGCTCATTCAGAGTGATTGCAGGATCATGTGTGGCCTTCCTCACCAGCCGACATCTTGCTCAGACACTTATCTTTGAAGGACGGCCTGTCCTACAAAGTGTCTGGGTGGTGTGATGCAGCTTCCACTTTCTGACAATGGATCCAACAGTGCTCCGTGGGACATCCACATGCTTGGATATTGTTTTGTGTCCCTTTCCCGCCTTCTGCATTTTAATCACTTTGTCTCTTACTTCAGTATTCTGCTCCTTTGTCTTCATTTTCTGATGGAGTTCACGCCCGGCTAATGAACTTTACACAGAATGCTTTTATACCCATAAACCAGACCGTTACTTTAATATCTTACAGGTGCACACTAATTATGTCCAACTGTGTTTACCTGAGTTTGTTTCAGGGCCAGATCGGACCAGAGAATAGTGTCTGCATAGTCATTGGTGCAGGGCTCATTATGTCCGAAAGCTGATTGACAGCGTGTTTCTTGTCCCTGGTTCTGATCATCAGCCGGTTCCAGGACATCAGCTTGGGAAGCAGCAATCCGAGTGTCAATAACTTTGTCATCCTCTTGTATTTGGTAGAGCAAAGAACTTCTTTTTTCAAGCTGTGATTTTCTGGCTGAGCGTAGAACAGCTGGTGCATTCAGTGGAGGGCGAAGAGAGGGGAGACGTTTTTCCCAAAGCCTGAATACTGAAAATGGGAATGCGGCTGTATTTCCAGAAATTAGACAAAAAGCTCAGCGAGCAAGTATAAATGAATAAAAAATAAAACCACTGATTACAGCCACGGCAGAGGGCTGAGTCCATACAGTTCTCACCACATACAGCGAAAGCGCTATGGATTTGATCGAGTCCATGCAACAATTGACAATCCAAGAAAATCCAGAAAATAGTGCAAATAAACCATAAAATCAATTAAAAGTTAAAAGTTAAAATTAACATAAAGTTGTGCCTAAAAACTAGATAAAATTTCAATTTATGACAGACCAAGCAGTCAACATAACACCAATGTGTTAGAAACTTGACAGTCAATTTAAACTTTAAAAAAGGACAAAGATCCACTTCAATGCAGCTCATTTTGCCATATTTCTCTCCTTAATACACACTACAAATTATTAGCTAAAATACTCGCTAATGTGCTTGAAAACTACCACCATCTATCATATTGTCAGATCAAACAGGATTTATTAAAGGCAGGTTTTCCTTTTCTAACATCAGGCGACTGTTTAATATTATCTATAACTCCTCTTCCTCCCTCACTGCTGATGTCCTAATCTCCATGGACATAGAAAAAGCCTTTGATTGCAAAGAGAGGGACTACTTATTTTACACTTCGCAAACATTTGGTTTTAGTTAGCCGTTCCTAAGATGGCTCCAACTCCTCTATTCCTCAACTCAAGTATCAATTAGGACCAATAACAATTACTCAATCTACTTCTCCTTATATAGATCAATGGGACAGGGATGGCCATTGAGTCCTCTTCTATTTGCTCTTACTTTAGAACCCCTTTCTATTGTACTACGCTCTCACTCTCAGATCTCAGGAGTGTTCAAATGCACTAAAGAACAGAACTTTACGCTGATGATTTACTTCTTTATTTATCAGACTTAGATATTTCTGTCCTAATTGTCTTAAACCTCCTGGAGAAACTTGGAGCCATTTCAGAATATAAACTGAATCTTGTAAAAAGTGAACTGTTCCTGTTGAACTCTGCAGCTCATGGCTGTGACCCATTTGTAAGAAGTTAAAAATATTTGGGAATTCAAATACCAGGGAACTTTAATGACCTATTTGAATTAAACATAATCATTTTACTAGATACATTTAAGACAGATTTTGAACAATGGTCAGTTCTCCCCCTATCATTAGCTGCTTGGATCAATGTGGTAAAGATGGAAACCTTTCCCACATTTTTATATCTGTTTCAGTGTATCCCAACTATCATACCCCAACTTTTTTTTTAATCAAATTTGATGCTGTCATTAATAAATTCATTTGGCACAATAAGCCACCATGACTTTATAAACAAATCCTGCAACAACCTAAATCCCTTGGAGTCATGGCTCTATCAAACTTTCAATGTTATTACTGGGCATCCAATTTCTGGGCACTGCAGTTCTGGATCTCTCTAAAAAGATCTTAATTCACCCCCAGAATGGTTACAATTTAAATCACTGTCACGCACTACCAGCTTGTTCTCTGCTCTTTTATACTCCCCCCTTAACTATCCTTCTAGCAGCTTCACAAAAAAAGATTGTAGTAAAATCTTCCCTCCAAATATAGAAACAATTCAGGGCTTCCTATTTCTATCCCTCAGATTCAAACCCCCCCCCCCATTGATGCTTGACAAAAAATGTTTAGCATGGCATGACCTGGGTATCCAAACATTGAAAGATCTTTCCCCGTGTGCATGTGTAGTCTGTCCTCCCAGGTCTCCATGGTGATGGTGGTTGCCACCTGGATGTTGTTTGGCATCCTCCTCATCACATTCTTTATATATATGCTATAAATCAACGTAATTTTGTTATCCTGTTTCAATGTTCATTCCTTCTCTCTCTCTCCGATGTGTGTGACTAATATCTTTTCTTGTCTCTTCTCCTGTGTATGTGAATGGCGTGTTGTGTCCCCTGTGTGCATATCCTGCCAGGTCTACATGGTGATGGTGGTCATGCGGCTCGGGTTCCTGGGCTGTTCCGGTGGCACCTGAACACTGCTTGGCATCCTCATCATCATATTCTTCATATATCTTATAATTCCATTATAATTGTGTTATCCTCTTTCAATGCTGTATTGTATAAATTGTGTACACACAACATCATGTCACATTGTCTGTCTTGGGAGAGAGATCCTCCTCTGTTGCTCTCCCTGAGCTTTCTTCCTACTTTTTCACCCTGTTAAAGGTTTTTAGGGGGTTGTTCCTTATCTGATGTGAGGGTCTAAGGACAGGACGTTGTGTTGCTGTAAAGCCCCTGAGGCACATTTGTAATTTGTGATATTAGGCCATTAAAAACTTGTTGAGAGGGTTTCTGTACCAAAAAAAAAAAAAATCCTACAGTTGCTAAGAGTTTGAATGCACTTTTTCCATCATCTCCCCCAACCACATCTTTAGATTTTCTTTTGAAACTACTTCCTTTCTTCAAGAAACTGATTCCACAGATCTATCTACATATCCACCCTCTCCAAACCAGCCCAGAGTCGTGTTATAATCACTCTGGGAGGAAGATTTGGGGAAGAAATCAGTGGTTATGACTGGGGGAGGATTCTGGACCGTGTGCACTCTTCCTCAATATGTGCAAATGATGGAGTGATTCAGTGTAAACTGATTTATAGAACCTACTGGACCAAGCTGAAACTATCCAAAGTCCATGCAGATGTAGACACTATCTGTTAAAGCTGCGAGTCAGCTCCAGCCTCCTTGAGACACATGTTTTGGTCTTGCCCCTCTTTGCGTAACTATTGGACAGAGATCTTTCATTCTCTATTAGTAATCCTAAAATCTGAGATCCAACCAAAACCCAAAACAGCGATTTTTGGCACTGTGGCCAGCATGATAGAAAAGCCAGAATCTATTCTTAATTTAGTGGCATTTCTCACATTACCGGCATGGCTAATAATACCACTGAAATGCAAATCTCCTACACCCCCCCCCCCCTTCATTCCATGCAGATCAGGGACATCTTATATTTTTATTTTTATTTTCATGAAAGCCAGCCACAGCCTCTCTAGACTATCTGGCAGGAACTGGACTTTAATTCATTCTGGGCTTTAGCTCCTTCTAGACTCTAGTTCAGTATGGGTTTCAGGTCTTTCTAGATTGTAGTTCAGTATGGGTTTTAGTTCATTGTAGAGTCTAGTTCAGTATGGGTTTTACTAGACTCAAGTTCAGTATGGGTTTTCTTTCTTTCCAGACTCTAGTTCAGTATGGGTTTTGGATCTTTCAGACTCTATTTCAGTATGGGTTTTTAGCTACTTCTAGACTCAAGTTCAGTATGGGTTTTAGTTCATTCTAGACTCTAGCTCAGTATGGGTTTTTAGCTCTTTCTAGACTCTATTTCAGTATGGGTTTTTAGCTCTTTCTAGACTCTAGTTCAGTATGGGTTTTAGTTCATTGTAGACTCTAGTTCAGGATGGGTTTTAGTTCATTGTGGAGTCTAGTTCAGTATGGGTTTTTAGCTCTTTCTAGACTCTAGTTCAGTATGGGTTTTAGTTCATTGTGGAGCCTAGTTCAGGATGGGTTTTAGCTCATTGTAGAGTCTAGTTCAGTATGGGTTTTAGTTCATTGTAGACTCTAGTTCAGGATGGATTTTAGTTCATTGTGGAGCCTAGTTCAGGATGGGTTTTAGTTCATTGTGGAGTCTAGTTCAGGATGGGTTTTAGCTCATTGTAGACTTCATGGTAGGAGGGTGTTACCTGTGTGAGGACAGAGGGCTGGACCATGATAGTGTGATGATCTTCTCTAGGAGATGTCATCACAGCTGTGCTCTCTATCAAAATAACACCATGACCACTCTGACACACACACACACACACATGCACACACAAACACACACAGTCTATTTAACTGTATGCCTGTCTTCCTGCCAGTCTTACTGTGTCTGTGTGTGTGTTGCTGTCATAAAATGTGTGTGTGTCTTTGTGAGTCTATATGTGTGCACTGTGTATGTGTAGTACGTACTGTGCATTTATGGTTTGTGTATTTATGTTTATTACATTTATGTCTGTATTGTTTGTGTTTTCTATGCTGTATGTGTGTGTGTGTGTGTGTGTGTGTGTGTGTGTGTGAGTGTGTGTGTGTGTGTCTGCGTAGCACAAGGGGCATACCTGTTGTAGGACTGACGGGTTGATTCTGGCCTCCAGCTGAATGGTTGCCTCTCTGCCCGACTCCACATCACCAAAAACACACACCAACCGCTCACAAAGAGTGTCTCCATGACCACAAAACTACACACACACACACACACACACACACACACACAAAACCTGTTTTTGACACGCATCTTGATAATTGCCTGACTGTTCTGAATGTTGTGAGGAAATTTGAAGAAATGCAATCTCTATTTTCCATATAATCATAGTCATATAGTCATATATAGTTATATACACCCACATATAGTCACATATAGTCATATTGTCATATATGTATAGAGTCTTATGATCATATATAGTCATATATAGTCATATAGAGTCATATATACTCAGTCATATAGTCATATAGTCATAATATTATATATAGTCATATAGTCACATATCGTCATATAGTCACATATAGTTATATAGCCATATATAGTCATATAGAGTCATATATACTCAGTCATATAGTCATATAGAGTCATATATAGTTATATAGTCAAATACAGTCATATAGTTGTCATATAGTAATATATAGTCATATATAGCAATATATTCTCAATCATATATTCATATATAATCATATAGTCTTATATATATACTCAGACATATAGTCATATATAGTCGTATATACTCAGTCATATAGTCATATATAGTTGTATAGTCATATATAGACATACAGTTATATAGTCATGTAGTCATATGGTCAAAAATACACATATAGTCATATAGTCATATATACTCAATCATGTAGTCATATATATAATTATATAGTCCTATAGTCCTATATAGTCATATGTACATATATAGTCATATATACTCAGTCATATAGTCATACAAGGTCATATATGGTCATATAGTCATATATACATATATAGTTATATTGTCCTATATAGTCATATATACAAATATACTCATATATATATACTCATATATATATATATATACTCATATATATATATATACTCATATATACTCACATATATATGTATATATATGTATATATATATATATATATATATATAGCTTTAAGTCCTATAGTCATATGTATATAGCCATATGTAGTCATATATACTCAGTCATACAGTCATATATAGTCATACAGTCATAACAGTGTGTGTGTGTGTGTGTGTGTGTATAGTCATATAGTCATATACACATAGTCATATACAGTCATATATACTCAGTCATACAGTCATCTATAGTCATACAGTTATATAGTCTTGTGGTCATACATACATACATACATACATACATACACACATATATATATAATCATATATATTAATATATACAAACTATATAGTCCTATATAATTATATATAGTCATATATACTCAGTCATATAGTCATAGATAGTCATACATTTTATGCCGATGACACCCAGCTGATCTTGTCCTTTCCTCCCTCTGACACACAAGTAGAGACACACATTGCCGCGTGCTTGACTGACATCTCGGAGTGGATGACGACACACCACCTGAAGCTCAATCTGGACAAGACAGACCTGATGTTCCTCCCGGGAAAGGTTGCCCACACTGAGACCTGGCCATCACCATTGATAACACTGTGGTGACGCCAATGCAGACTCTGAGGAATGTGGGTGTGATCCTGGACGACCAACTGTCGTTTGCTGCAAACGTTGCATCGGTTGCTCGCTCCTGCAGATTTTTCCTCTATAACATCAGGAGGATTCGCCCATTCCTCACCGACGAGACGGCACAGGTGCTCATCCAGGCTCTGGTCATCTCCCGGCTGGACTACGGCAACTCCCTTCTTGCTGGCGCCCCGGCGTCGGCCATCAGACCTCTGGAGCTTGTTCAGAAAGCTGCAGCTCATCTGGTGTTCAACCTCCCTAAGTTCTCCCACACAACTCCCCTTCTCATGTCCCTACACTGGCTCCCAGTAGCTGCTAGCATCCAGTTTAAGACTCTGGTGCTAGCCTACAGGGCAGTGAAAGGAACAGCTCCTTCCTATCTCCAGGCCATGGTCAAGCCCTACACCCCCACCCGACCACTTGGCTCTGCTGCCTCGGGACGCCTTGTTGCCCCATCGCTCAGAGGCCCCTTGCTGCCGATCGACCCGGTCCCGGCTCTGTTCTGTCCTGGTCCCACAGTGGTGGAATGACTCCCCACTGATGTCAGGACAGAGGAGTCGCTGCCCATCTTTCAGCGCAGGTTGAAAACTCACCTCTTCAAGAACTACTACCCTGTTACTTGTTCTTAGCACTTATTGTATTCACTCATTAAAAAAAAGAAACAAATCTCTTTCTTGCGCTTTTACTTTAGCACTGGTTTTGCTCTTAGATGCTTGTTTAGATGCATTTATGACCTCTGATGACTAGTAGTTCTCCTGATCTCCTACGTTACATGATGCTCTTATTGTAAGTCGCTTTGGATAAAAGCGTCGGCTACATGACTCTAATGTAATGTAATGTCATGTAATACCATGTGAATAGTCATATAGTCATATGGTGATATAAAGTTATATCTTCATATACTCATAGTAGATGAGTCTGATCACCCTACACCTGTCAGTCTGCTGCTGACCATTCACACCGTGTGTGTGTGTGTGTGTTTATGGGTGTGAGCTAGCATACCATCCTGCGTGTTGGTGTAGAGGAGAAGTAGAAGAGCTGCTTGATGAATGGAATGGTTGGGACATCACAGTTGTCTTCTGTCAAGAAGGAGTCACGACTGATGGAACAGATGCCCTGAGAGACCTGGCACACAGAGACATACGCATATGATGGTGCTACTATGACCTTTACTACTACTGTTATCATTACTATCGCTACTGCTACTATTACTACTGCTTCCAATACTCCTGCTAGTTTTTATTACTACTATTACTGCAGCTAGTGCTATTACTGGTAACAATATTGCTACTGTTACTGTGGCTATTACTAATACTCACAGAAGGTTGAATCCGTTCATCTGGACACAAGGTTTATTAGGAGAAACATTTCATCACTCATCTAAGTGACCTCTTCAGTCTCACCTGGCTGCAGGTACCCCCAAATACACTGGCATAACCACCCAAACCAACCACCAGTTTCCTATGCACATATGGGTGTGACCATTAACTAGTTACAAAGGCCATGTGTACTGTTCACAGAGGGTTGGGGAATAGTTGCAATCACAGCATTGTAAGATGGTGACAGATGTACTGTTAGCCCCCCCCCCCCCCATCGGTTCAGGAATGGTCGTTCCCTCTTCACATAGATGGCCTCTTTGACTCCCTGTTCAAACTCCCGTTTGACTCCCCGTTCAAACCAGCGTTCCTCCCTATCAAGGATGGTCACATCCTCATCCTTGAAAGAGTGGCCACTGGCCTGAAGATGGTGTAGACTGTGGAGTCCTGGTCTGTAGATGGTGTAGATTGTGGCGTCCTGGTCTGTAGATGGTGTAGACTGTGGAGTCCTGGCCTGTAGATGGTGTAGACTGTGGAGTCCTGGTCTGTAGATGGTGTAGACTGTGGAGTCCTGGCCTGTAGATGGTGTAGACTGTGGAGTCCTGGCCTGTAGATGGTGTAGACTGTGGAGTCCTGGTCTGTAGATGGTGTAGACTGTGGAGTCCTGGCCTGTAGATGGTGTAGACTGTGGAGTCCTGGCCTGTAGATGGTGTAGACTGTGGAGTCCAGGTCTGTAGCTGGTGTAGACTGTGGAGTCCTGGCCTGTAGATGGTGTAGACTGTGGAGTCCTGGCCTGTAGATGGTGTAGACTGTGGAGTCCTGGCCTGTAGATGGTGTAGACTGTGGAGTCCTGGCCTGTAGATGGTGTAGACTGTGGAGTCCTGGTCTGACGTGTTAGCTCTCCTGTGTTGTGACATCCTCTTGGCCAGAGTCTGTTTAGGTTCCCCAATGTACAAGTCATGACAATCCTCCTGCCACTTAACAGCTACACTACATTGCTCCGTTTGTGCCGGGGGACCTGATCCTTGGGGTGGACCAACTTGTGGTACAATGAGTTTTGGGGTTTGAAAGCAACTGAGATGAAGCGTTTGGAAAATACGTGTCTCAGCTTTGCTGACACTCCCGCCACATAGGGAATCACCACTGGTTTACTGTTGGACAGCTGTTGCCCTTCGCCTCTCTTCTATCGGCTGGTGTACTGTTTGGGGTCTTCCTGGCTTTGACAAACACCCAGTTAGGATAACCACACTTAACCAGGGCCTGTTTAATGTGGGATTTCTCCTCTTCCCCGGCCGCTGTGTCAGTGGGGACATTTTCAGCTCGGTGGTGCAGCGTCCTGATGACTCCTAGTTTGTGTTCCAGTGGATGATGAGAGTCAAACCTTAAGTACTGATCAGTATGTGTTGGTTTACGGTAAACATCAACAATAACATGTCCCCCATCACCAGTTGCAGTTTCACAGTGTAAGAAGACTAACCTGTCATGTTCCACATCCTCCCTGGTGAACTTGATGTGGTGTCCACAGAGTTAATGTGGTCGGTGAAATGTGCTACATCCTGGGATTTAATTTTAAACCAAACACCTAACACACTGCACCAGAAGTTGTTCCACCCCAAAGATCAGGTCCCCCGGCACAAACAGAGCAATGTAGTGTAGCTGTTAAGTACCAGCAGGATTGTCGTGACTTGTACATCGGGGAAACTAAACAGACTCTGGCCAAGAGGATGGCACAACACAGGAGAGCTACCACGTCAGACCAGGACTCCACAGTCTACACCATCTACAGACCAGGACTTCACAGTCTACACCATCTACAGACCAGGACTCCACAGTCTACACCACCTACAGACCAGGACTCCACAGTCTACACCATCTGCAGACCAGGACTCCACAGTCTACACCATCTACAGACCAGGACTCCACAGTCTACACCACCTACAGACCAAGACTCCACAGTCTACACCATCTGCAGACCAGTGACCACTCTTTCGGGGATGAGGATGTGCACATCCTTGATAGGGATGTACACTGATTTGAATGGGGAGTCAAAGAGGACATCTATGTGAAGAAGGAACGGCCATCCCTGAGCCAAGGGGGGGGGGCTAAGAGTACAGTACATCTGTCACCATCTTACAATGCTTTGATTGCAACTATTCCCCATTCCTCTGTAAATAGTACACATGGCCTTTGTAACTCTAGTTAATGGTCACACCCATATTTGTATATGAAACTGGTGGTATATAAAGGTGGGGACACCTGCAGTCACTGTATTGTTTATAGGGGTGGGGACACCTGCAGTCACTGTATTGTTTATAAGGGTGGGGTACCTGCAGCCACTGCATTGTTTATAAGGGTGGGGACACCTGCAGCCACTGCATTGTTTATAAGGGTGGGGTACCTGCAGCCACTGCATTGTTTATAAGGGTGGGGACACCTGCAGCCACTGCATTGTTTATAAGGGTGGGGTACCTGCAGCCACTGCATTGTTTATAAGGGTGGGGACACCTGCAGCCACTGCATTGTTTATAAGGGTGGGGACACCTGCAGTCACTGTATTGTTTATAAGGGTGGGGACACCTGCAGCCACTGAATTGTTTATAAGGGTGGGGACACCTGCAGCCACTGCATTGTTTATAAGGGTGGGGACACCTGCAGCCACTGCATTGTTTATAAGGGTGGGGACACCTGCAGCCACTGTATTGTTTATAAGGGTGGGGTACCTGCAGCCACTGAATTGTTTATAAGGGTGGGGACACCTGCAGCCACTGCATTGTTTATAAGGGTGGGGTACCTGCAGCCACTGAATTGTTTATATGGGTGGGGACACCTGCGGTCAGGGGAGACTGAAGAGGTCACTGAGATGATGAGGATACATGTCTGCCAGTAAACGTGGTGTCCAGATCAACGTGGTGTCCAGATGAACGTGGTGTCCATCTCTGATGTCCTCCCTGAAGTCTTGAGCATGTATCAAGATCTTACATACCACCGTCTCGATGATCTTAGCTCCAAAAGGAGGATTTGAAACTGGTCTACAGTTGTTTAACACACACGCATGTATGCAGAGTTCTCTTTGTCAGGAGAGGCTTGATGGCAGCTATGTCTATCAACTCCACCTGTTTATGATGTAGTCATCCTAATCCCACCTCATCAACTCCACCTGTTTATGATGTATTCATCCTGATCCCAACTCATCAACTCCACCTGTTTATGATGTATTCATCCTGATCCCAACTCATCAACTCCACCTGTTTATGATGTATTCATCCTAATCCCACCTCATCAACTCCACCTGATTATGATGTATTCATCCTAATCCCACCTCATCAACTCCACCTGTTTATGATGTATTCATCCTAATCCCACCTCATCAACTCCACCTGTTTATGATGTATTCATCCTGATCCCAACTCATCAACTCCACCTTTTTATGATGTATTCATCCTGATCCCAACTCATCAACTCCACCTGTTTATGATGTATTCATCCTGATCCCAACTCATCAACTCCACCTGTTTATGATGTATTCATCCTAATCCCACCTCATCAACTCCACTTGATTATGATGTAGTCATCCTAATCCCACCTCATCAATTTCACCTGATTATGATGTATTCATCCTAATCCCACCTCATCAACTCCACCTGTTTATGATGTATTCATCCTAATCCCACCTCACCAACTCCACCTGATTATGATGTAGTCGTCCTGATCCCACCTCATCAACTCCACCTGTTTTCTCAGTTCTGCTGCACTGTGCCAGGATTTTGGTCAAATCTTGGGTCACCAAATTACCAAAACTACATTGAACACACCTATGTCCACCTGTGCTTTTTCACAAAAACAGAGTCCATAGCGTTTCATACTACTGCTACTACTACTACCACTGTTACTGTTATTAGTAGTACTGATAATACTTGGAAGGAATGTGGAGGTCTTACCTGCAGGACTTTGAGCTGCAGTAGCCGGTGGGGGTAAGGAGCCAAGATTTTTGGAAGGTAAATCTCCACCACTGTACCCACGGACAGACTGGGACCAATGTTTGCCACCTACAGACACACACACACACACACACACACACACACACACACACACACACACACACACACACACACACACACACACACACACACAAACACAATAGCATTACACGTGTTGTGTGTGCTGGCCGTTAATGTGATTACTGTAGAGGGAAAGACTGCCATTATTTCTACAGCCTCTTTCACACCAGGTCTGTTCCTGGGTTTTAAATGCTGGTGTCCTTTCAGGTTTTAAATGCTGGTGTTCTTTCAGGTTTTAAATCCTGGCTTTGCTTCAGGTTTTAAATGCTGATGTGCTTTCAGGTTTTAAATGCTGGTGTTGCTTCAGGTTTTAAATGCTGGTGTTCTTTCAGGTTTTAAATGCTGGTGTTGTTTCACGTTTTAAATCTTGGCTTTGCTTCAGGTTTTAAACGCTGGTGTTCTTTCAGGTTTTAAATGTCGGTGTTCTTTCAGGTTTTAAACCCTGGTGTTGTCTCAGGTTTTAAATCCTGGTGTCCTTTCAGGTTTTAAATGCTGGTGTTCTTTCAGGTTTTAAACCCTGATGTTGTCTCAGGTTTTAAACCCTGGTGTTGTCTCAGGTTTTAAATCCTGGTGTCCTTTCAGGTGTTAAATGCTGGTGTTCTTTCAGGTTTTAAATGCTGGTGTTGTTTCACGTTTTAAATCTTGGCTTTGCTTCAGGTTTTAAACGCTGGTGTTCTTTCAGGTTTTAAATGTCGGTGTTCTTTCAGGTTTTAAACCCTGGTGTTGTCTCAGGTTTTAAATCCTGGTGTCCTTTCAGGTTTTAAATGCTGGTGTTCTTTCAGGTTTTAAATGCTGGTGTTGTTTCACATTTTAAATCTTGGCTTTGCTTCAGGTTTTAAACGCTGGTGTTCTTTCAGGTTTTAAATGTCGGTGTTCTTTCAGGTTTTAAACCCTGGTGTTGTCTCAGGTTTTAAACCCTGGTGTTGTCTCAGGTTTTAAATCCTGGTGTCCTTTCAGGTGTTAAATGCTGGTGTTCTTTCAGGTTTTAAATGCTGGCTTTGCTTCAGCTTTTATATCCTGGCTTTGCTTCAGCTTTTAAATCCTGGCTTTGCTTCAGCTTTTAAATCCTGGCTTTGCTTCAGGTGTTAAATCCTGGCTTTGCTTCAGGTTTTAAATCCTGGCTTTGCTTCAGGTTTTAAATGCTGGTGTCCTTTCAGGTTTTAAATGCTGGTGTGCTTTCAGGTTTTAAACCCTGAAGTTGTCTCAGGTTTTAAACCCTGGTGTTGTCTCAGGTTTTAAATCCTGGTGTCCTTTCAGGTGTTAAATGCTGGTGTTCTTTCAGGTTTTAAATGCTGGTGTTGTTTCACGTTTTAAATCTTGGCTTTGCTTCAGGTTTTAAACGCTGGTGTTCTTTCAGGTTTTAAATGTCGGTGTTCTTTCAGGTTTTAAACCCTGGTGTTGTCTCAGGTTTTAAATCCTGGTGTCGTTTCAGGTGTTAAATGCTGGTGTTCTTTCAGGTTTTAAATGCTGGCTTTGCTTCAGCTTTTAAATCCTGGCTTTGCTTCAGCTTTTAAATCCTGGCTTTGCTTCAGGTTTTAAATCCTGGCTTTGCTTCAGGTTTTAAATGCTGGTGTTGTTTCAGGTTTTAAACGCTGGTGTTCTTTCAGGTTTTAAATGTCGGTGTTCTTTCAGGTTTTAAACCCTGATGTTGTCTCAGGTTTTAAAACCCTGGTGTTGTCTCAGGTTTTAAATCCTGGTGTCCTTTCAGGTGTTAAATGCTGGTGTTCTTTCAGGTTTTAAATGCTGGTGTTGTTTCACGTTTTAAATCTTGGCTTTGCTTCAGGTTTTAAACGCTGGTGTTCTTTCAGGTTTTAAATGTCGGTGTTCTTTCAGGTTTTAAACCCTGGTGTTGTCTCAGGTTTTAAATCCTGGTGTCCTTTCAGGTGTTAAATGCTGGTGTTCTTTCAGGTTTTAAATGCTGGTGTTCTTTCAGGTTTTAAATG
This sequence comes from Lampris incognitus, assembly GCF_029633865.1. Lineage (NCBI taxonomy): Eukaryota > Metazoa > Chordata > Actinopteri > Lampriformes > Lampridae > Lampris > Lampris incognitus. The sequence continues at coordinate 58,824,976 of NC_079221.1, forward strand.
CTGGCTTTGCTTCAGCTTTTAAATCCTGGCTTTGCTTCAGCTTTTAAATCCTGGCTTTGCTTCAGGTTTTAAATCCTGGCTTTGCTTCAGGTTTTAAATGCTGGTGTTGTTTCAGGTTTTAAACGCTGGTGTTCTTTCAGGTTTTAAATGTCGGTGTTCTTTCAGGTTTTAAACCCTGGTGTTGTCTCAGGTTTTAAATCCTGGTGTCCTTTCAGGTGTTAAATGCTGGTGTTCTTTCAGGTTTTAAATGCTGGCTTTGCTTCAGGTTTTAAATGCTGGTGTTCTTTCAGGTTTTAAATGTCGGTGTTCTTTCAGGTTTTAAACCCTGGTGTTGTCTCAGGTTTTAAATCCTGGTGTCCTTTCAGGTGTTAAATGCTGGTGTTCTTTCAGGTTTTAAATGCTGGCTTTGCTTCAGGTTTTAAATGCTGGTGTTGTTTCAGCTTTTAAATCCTGGCTTTGCTTCAGGTTTTAAATCCTGGCTTTGCTTCAGGTTTTAAATGCTGGTGTTGTCTCAGGTTTTAAATGCTGGTGTTCTTTCAGGTTTTAAATGTCGGTGTTCTTTCAGGTTTTAAACCCTGGTGTTGTCTCAGGTTTTAAATCCTGGTGTCCTTTCAGGTGTTAAATGCTGGTGTTCTTTCAGGTGTTAAATGCTGGCTTTGCTTCAGGTTTTAAATGCTGGTGTTGTTTCAGCTTTTAAATCCTGGCTTTGCTTCAGGTTTTAAATCCTGGCTTTGCTTCAGGTTTTAAATGCTGGTGTTGTCTCAGGTTTTAAATGCTGGTGTTCTTTCAGGTTTTAAATGCTGGTGTCCTTTCAGGTTTTAAATGTCGGTGTTGTCTCAGGTTTTAAATGCTGGCTTTGCTTCAGGTTTTAAATCCTGGCTTTGCTTCAGGTTTTAAATCCTGGCTTTGCTTCAGGTTTTAAATGCTGGTGTTGTTTCAGGTTTTAAACCCTGGTGTTGTCTCAGGTTTTAAATGCTGGTGTCCTTTCAGGTTTTAAATGTCGGTGTTGTCTCAGGTTTTAAATGCTGGCTTTGCTTCAGGTTTTAAATGCTGGTGTTGTTTCAGCTTTTAAATCCTGGCTTTGCTTCAGGTTTTAAATCCTGGCTTTGCTTCAGGTTTTAAATGCTGGTGTTGTCTCAGGTTTTAAATGCTGGTGTTCTTTCAGGTTTTAAATGCTGGTGTCCTTTCAGGTTTTAAATGTCGGTGTTGTCTCAGGTTTTAAATGCTGGCTTTGCTTCAGGTTTTAAATCCTGGCTTTGCTTCAGGTTTTAAATCCTGGCTTTGCTTCAGGTTTTAAATGCTGGTGTTGTTTCAGGTTTTAAACCCTGGTGTTGTCTCAGGTTTTAAATGCTGGTGTCCTTTCAGGTTTTAAATGTCGGTGTTGTCTCAGGTTTTAAATGCTGGCTTTGCTTCAGGTGTTAAATGCTGGTGTTGTTTCAGCTTTTAAATCCTGGCTTTGCTTCAGGTTTTAAATCCTGGCTTTGCTTCAGGTTTTAAATGCTGGTGTTGTCTCAGGTTTTAAATGCTGGTGTTCTTTCAGGTTTTAAATGTCGGTGTCCTTTCAGGTTTTAAATGTCGGTGTTGTCTCAGGTTTTAAATGCTGGCTTTGCTTCAGGTGTTAAATGCTGGTGTTGTTCTCCATTTTGAACACTGGTAGTTTCCTGGATATGAAATCCTGAGGTTGTTGACAGGAACCACTTGCGACATCCCCCGTGAATCACATTTTCCTGACATGGGTGCTGTGATCGCCTCATGTCGTCAGCACCCTGTCTGAACTGAGCTTGATAAGATGGTGGTTTTTACAGGTCCGGGTTGGGCCAGACTACTGTATCTGGTGATTACTTCCAGTCAGGCGGTTCGTAGGGACTACTTTAAGAAGCTTCCCATGTGTGCTGTTTAGAAGCTGTCTTATTATCAGTTCCAGATGTGCAGGCATGTTGCTGTGGACTGCATGACGCTGTGTTCCTCTCAGCACAGCTTCTGGGCAGACCATGCAGACCAGTGGTGAACACACTCCTAGCTGACAGTCATAT